>NW_027269364.1:0-162403 GCF_023055355.1 Agelaius tricolor | reverse complement strand
TCAGGGAGGATTTTGGGGGTGCTCAGGGAGGAATTTGGGGGGGCTCCGGGGGGATTTTTGGGGGGGCTCAGGGAGGATTTTTGGGGGTGCTCAGGGAGGATTTTTGGGGTGCTCGGGGGATGATTTGGGGATGCTCAGGGAGGATTTTGGGGATGCTCAAGGAGGATTTTGGGGGTGCTCAGGGAGGATTTTGGGGGTGCTCAGGGAGGATTTTGGGGCTGCTCGGGGAGGGATTTTGGGAGGGCTGGGTCAGGATTTTGGGGTGCTCCGGGAGGGATTTTGGGGGTGCTCCAGGGGGGATTTTGGGGATGCTCAGGGAGGATTTTTGGGGGGCTCCGTGGGGAGTTTTTGGGGATGCTCCAGGGAGGATTCTGGGGGTGCTCCAGGGAGGAATTTGGGGGTGCTGGGTCAGGATTTTGGGGATGCTCGGGGGATGATTTGGGGATGCTCAGGGAGGATTTTGGGGATGCTCCGGGGGGGGTTTTGGGGGGCTCCAGGGAGGATTCTGGGGGTGCTCAAGGAGGATTTTGGGGGTTCTCAGGGAGGATTTTGGGGGTGCTCAGGAAGGATTTTTGGGGATGCTCCGGGAGGATTTTTGGGGTGCTCAGGGAGGATTCTGGGAGTGCTCAGGGAGGATTTTTGGGGGGCTCCGTGGGGAGTTTTTGGGGATGCTCAGGGAGGATTCTGGGGGTGCTCAGGGAGGATTTTGGGGTCCCCTCACCTGCTGCTCCAGCTCCTGGATCCTCTCCAGCTGCCGCAGACACTGAGCCACCTCCCCCGGCTCACGGCGGGGCGGCCTGGGGGGGTTTTTTGGGGGGTGATTTTTGGGGTGTGGGGTGAATCTGAGACCCCCAAAATCCTCCCCAAAACCCCTCACTCACCTGGGGGGCTGTGCGGGGGGGGGGTCGCTGCCGGGGGGGGCAGGGGAGGGGTCTCTGTCCCGGCTGGGGGGGTCTTTGGGACCCCATTCCAGAGCGGGGAGACCTGGAGGAGTTTTGGGGTTTTTTTTGGGGGGGGGTCCCCAATAAATGGAAGAGGAGGAGGAGGAGGAGGGGGGAGGTTTTGGGGGGGTTTTGGGGAGGTTTTGGGGAGGTTTTGGGGGGGTTTTGGGGGGTTTTGGGGGGGTTTTGGGGGGGTTTTGGGGGGTTTTGGGGAAGTTTTGGGGAGGTTTTGGGGAGGTTTTGGGGAGGTTTTGGGGGGTTTTGGGGGATTTTGGGGAGGTTTTGAGGGGTTTTGGGGAGGTTTTGGGGAGGTTTTGGGGGGTTTTGGGGGGTTTTGGGGGGTTTTGGGGGGGTTTTGGGGAGGTTTTGGGGAGGTTTTGGGGGGGTTTTGGGGAGGTTTTGGGGGGGTTTTGGGGGAGGTTTTGGGGAGGTTTTGGGGAGGTTTTGGGGAGGTTTTGGGGGGGTTTTGGGGAGGTTTTGGGGGTTTTGGGGGGGTTTTGGGGGGGTTTTGGGGTCTCACCGTGGGCGGGGGGCAGCCGAGTTCTCATCACCAACACCCCCGGGTGCTGCACCTGCAGCAGGGGGGGGCACGAGCCCCCCTCGGGTGGCACCTGTGGGGTTTGGGGGGACAGGAGGTGACCCCCCAATCTTGATTTACCCCAAAAAAAACCCAAAAAAACCCCAAAATTTGGTGTTCCCGCACCTGCGAGCCGCGGGTCAGCACCGTGGGCCGCTCCTGGGGGGCGCGGGGGGGGCGCCGCTGCCTGCGGGGATTGGGGGCGTTTTGGGGGGGTGAGAGCCCCACCCTGAGGGTCCCCCCAAACCCTGAGGGTCCCCCCCACACCCTGAGGGTCCCCCCCAAACCCTGAGGGTCCCCCCAAACCCTGAGGGTCCCCCCCAAACCCTGAGGGTCCCCCCCCACACCCTGAGGGTCCCCCCCAAACCCTGAGGGTCCCCCCCACACCCTGAGGGTCCCCCCCCAAACCCTGAGGGTCCCCCCAAACCCTGAGGGTCCCCCCAAACCCTGAGGGTTCCCCCCCAAACCCCCCCAAGCGCCGAGGGTCCCCCCAAAATTCACCCAAATTCCCCCCAAATGTGACAAACAAACGTTGTCACCGTCAGCTCCTGCGTCACCCGCTGCGGGCGGCCCAGTTCATCCCAGTTCATCCCAGTTCACCCCAGTCCATCCCAGTTCATCCCAGTCCATCCCAGTCCATCCCAGTTCATCCCAGTCCATCCCAGTTCATCCCAGTCCATCCCAGTTCATCCCAGTTCAGCCCAGTCCATCCCAGTCCATCCCAGTTCATCCCAGTTCATCCCAGTCCATCCCAGTTCATCCCAGTTCATCCCAGTTCAGCCCAGTCCATCCCAGTCCATCCCAGTTCATCCCAGTTCATCCCAGTTCATCCCAGTCCATCCCAGTTCACCCCAGTTCATCCCAGTTCATCCCAGTTCACCCCAGTCCATCCCAGTTCATCCCAGTCCATCCCAGTTCACCCCAGTTCATCCCAGTTCATCCCAGTCCATCCCAGTTCACCCCAGTTCACCCCAGTCCATCCCAGTCCATCCCAGTTCACCCCAGTTCGTCCCAGTTCATCCCAGTTCATCCCAGTTCACCCCAGTTCACCCCAGTTCATCCCAGTTCATCCCAGTTCACCCCAGTTCATCCCAGTTCACCCCAGTCCCTCCCCCAGTAAGCAGCGAGTCATTTCCAGTTTGCACCAGTTCTTTCCAGTATCCCCAGTCAGCCCCAGTGCCTCCCAGTCCATCCCAGTCCCTCCCAGTCCCCCCATTTCCCATCCCAGTGCTCCTCCAGCCCCTCCCAGCACTTCCCAGTCCATCCCAGTATCAATCCTGGGCCCCCCCAGTTCATCCCAGTCTGCTCCCAGTGCTCCTCCAGTTCTTCCCAGTGCCTCCCAGTCCCTCCCAGTCCCCTCCAGTCACTCCAGAGCTCTCCCAGTCCCACCCAGTATCAATCCTGGGCCCCCCAGTCCCTCCCAGTCCCTTCCAGTTCATCCCAGTGTGCTCCCAGTCCCTTCCATTGTGCTCCCAGTGCCCCCCAGCATATTCCCAGTCCCTCCCAGTCCCTCCAAGCACGCTCCCAGCATGCTCCCAGTCCCTCCCAGTGCCCCCAGTATGCTCCCAGTCCCTCCCAGTCCCTTCCATTGTGCTCCCAGTGCCTCTCAGTCCCTCCAAGCATGCTCCCAGTCCCTCCCAGTGCATCCCAGTGCCTCCCAGTGCCTCCCAGTCCCTCCCAGTGCATCCCAGTCCCTCACAGTGTCTTCCAGTCCCTTCCACTGTGCTCCCAGTCCCTCCCAGTCCCTCCCAGTCCATCCCAGTGGCTCCGGAGCCCTCCCAGTCCCACCCAGTATCAATCCTGGGCCCCCCCAGTTCATCCCAGTGCGCTCCCAGTGCCTCCCAGTCCCTCCCAGTCCCCTCCAGTCACTCCAGAGCTCTCCCAGTCCCACCCAGTATCAATCCTGGCCCCCCCCAGTCCATCCCAGTGCCTCCCAGTGTCTCCCAGTCCCTTCCATTGTGCTCCCAGTCCCTCCCAGTCCCTCCCAGTGGCTCCCAGTGGCTCCCAGTGCCCCCAGCTCACGGCTCCCGGGTCCCTGCCATGGCTCTGGGCCACCCCGGGCGCTTCCAGCCCTGATTTATAGACGGGAAACCACAGCCCTGAGTCACGGCGGGGGCGGGGGGCCGGGGTGGGCCCCCCCAGACACCCCAAAATGCAGAGAAATGCCCCAAAAATGGCAGAGAAATGCCCCAAAAAATGCAGAGAAATGCCATAAAATGGGCAGAGAAATGCCTTAAAATGGGCAGAGAAATGCCTTAAAAAGGGCAGAAAAATGCCCCAAAAAATGCAGAAAAATGCCCAAAAAAAGGCAGAGAAATGGCCCAAAAAAGGCAGAAAATATGCCCAAAAAGGGCAGAGAAATGCCTCAAAAAGGGCAGAGAAATGCCCCAAAAAAGGCAGAGAAATGTCTCAAATAATGGCAGAGAAATGCCCAAAAAAAAGGCAGAAAAATGCCCCCCAAAAAGGCAGAGAAATGGCCCAAAAAAGGGCAGAAAAATGCCTCAAAAAAGGGCAGATAAATGCCTCAAAAAAGGGCAGAGAAATGCTTCAAAAACAGCAGAGAAATGCCTCAAAAAAGGGCAGAGAAATGCCACAAAAAGGGCAGAAAAATGCCCCAAAAAGGGCAGAGAAATGCCTCAAAAAACGGCAGAGAAATGCTTCAGAAACAGCAGAGAAATGCCTCAAAAAGGGCAGAGAAATGTCTCAAATAACGGCAGAGAAATGCCCCAAAAAAGGGCAGAAAAATGCCCCAAAAAGGGCAGAGAAATGCCTCAAAAAAGGGCAGAGAAATGCCACAAAAACAGCAGAGAAATGCCTCAAAAAGGGCAGAAAAAAGGCCCAAAAAGGGCAGAGAAATGCCTCAAAAATGAGCAGAGAAATGCCCCAAAAAATGCAGAAAAATGCCCAAAAAAAGGCAGAGAAATGGCCCAAAAAAGGCAGAAAATATGCCCAAAAAGGGCAGAGAAATGCCTCAAAAAGGGCAGAGAAATGCCCCAAAAAAGGCAGAGAAATGTCTCAAATAACGGCAGAGAAATGCCCCAAAAAAGGGCAGAAAAATGCCCCAAAAAGGGCAGAGAAATGCCTCAAAAAAGGGCAGAGAAATGCCACAAAAACAGCAGAGAAATGCCTCAAAAAGGGCAGAAAAAAGGCCCAAAAAGGGCAGAGAAATGCCTCAAAAATCGGCAGAGAAATGGCCCAAAAAAGGCAGAAAAAATGCCCAAAAAAGGCAGAGAAATGCCCCAAAAAGGGCACAAAAATGCCCCAAAAAGGGCAGAAAAATACTCCAAAAATACCCCAAAAAAGGCAGAGAAATGCCCCCAAAAGAGCAGAGAAATGCCCTAAAAAAAGGCAGAGAAATGCCCCAAAAAAAGGCAGAGAAATGGCCCAAAAAGGGCAGAGAAATGGCCAAAAAAAAGGCAGAGAAATGCCCTGAAATGTCTGAGATGAACACGAAGAAATGGCACAAATTGGGAGGGTAGAGACACCCCAAATTCATCAGGGCAAGATACCCCAAAAAGCAGGAAAATGCCCCTAAAAAACCAGAGAGAAACCCCCCAAAATCGGCCAGAGATATTGGGAAATAATTTAAAAGAGATGGGAAGAAAAAGCCCAAAACAAGCAGGGAGAAATTCTTCAAAATGCCCCAAAATTGTGAGACCAAAACTGGGTAGAGACACCCCCAAAATGCAGAGAAATGGCCCCAAATGATGAGGGCAGAGAGACCCCAAATCAGCCTTAAAATCCTAAAAAATGCCCCAAAACAACCAGGCAGAAACCCCCTAAAAATGGCCATAAAGAGGAAATTCAAAATGTGGAGAAACGCCCCAAAAGAGCCGAGATTTTTGAGGCAGACAAAGGCCAAAATATCTGAAGAAAAAGTTTCCAAAAGGAGGAGAAACACCTCAAAACAGGCAGGCAAAAAACACCCTAAAAAGCAGAAATTCACCTTAAAAAGGTCAGGAAGAAACTGCCCCAGATCGAGCGCGCCAAAATGAGGAGAAACCTTAAATAAAGAGATAAAAACCACTCAAAATGCCCCAAAATTCAATAAAATTGCTGGGTGGGGATAGCCCTAAAACAGCCAGGCAGAAACCCCCTAAAAAAAGATTTTTTTGAAGAATTTGGGGGTCCCAAAAAATGCAGGAATTTGTCCCCCCCCCCCCCCCCTTCGTGTCCCATCCCCCACAAACGTCACCGAAAAACGCCCAAAATGCCCCAAAATGACGCAGTCGGAAAAAGCAGCTTCAAAACCTCCTCCAAATGGCCCCAAATCTTTTTGGGGTACCTGCAAAATTCCTAAAACCTGCTCAGGTTTTTAAAACTCCCTCCTTTTTTAAAAACTCCCCTCTGGCACCTCCGAATTTTGGGGAATTTTTCCAGGTTCAGGGCCTTGAGTTTCGCCCATTTTTTTCCATCCCCAAAATCAGTCGAAAGTCAAATTTTTGATGTTTTCCAGCCCTGAATTAGTCGGGTTTTAGCCCAAAAAAGGTTCTGGGACCCCTCCCAATTTTTTAGGGTGGGGTTGGGAGTTTTTTCCACCCCCAGGGACTTCCCCAGCTCAAAGGGAGCTGAAACTGAACCCGAGCAGGCAGGAAATAAGGGAGGGGGATGGGGGGCAGAGCAGGTCCCTCCCCACCCCCATCGGGACCCCCACCCCCCCAAAAAATGGCCCTTTAGACCCAAATTTGTGACCCCAAAAATGTCTTTTTAAACTCCAATTTGTGACCCCAGAAATGTCTTTTTAAACCCCCAAAATGTCCCTTTAAACCCCACTTTGTCACCCCAAAAATGTCCCTTTAAACCCCAATTTGGGACCCCAGAAATGTCCCTTTAAACCCCACTTTCTGACCCCCAAAATGTCCCTTTAAACCCCACTTTGTCATCCCCAGGAACCCCATTTAAATGTCCCTTTAAACCCCATTTTGTCCCTTTAACCCCACTTTGTCACCCCAAAAATGTCCCTTTAAAACCTACTTGGTGACCCCAGGAATGTCCCTTTAAACCCCAATTTGGGACCCCAGGAATGTCCCTTTAAACCCCAATTTGGGACCCCAGGAATGTCCCTTTAAACCCCAATTTGGGACCCCAGGAATGTCCCTTAAAACCCCACTTTGAGACCCCAGGAATGTCCCTTCAAACCCCACTTTGTGCCCCCCCAAAATGTCCCTTTAAACCCCACTTTGTCCCTTTAAACCCCACTTTCTGACCCCTAAAATTTCTCTTTAAACCCCACTTTGGGACCCCCAAAATGTCCCTTTAAACCCCAATTTGGGACCCCCAAAATGTCCCTTTAAACCCCACTTTGAGACCTCCAAAGTGTCCCTTTAAACCCCACTTTGTCACCCCCCAAAATGTCCCTTTAAACCCCACTTTGCCCCCCCAAAAATGTCCCTTTAAAACCCACTTTGGGACCCCAAAATGTCCCTTTAAACCCTACTTGGTGACCCCAGGAACGTCCCTTCAAACCCCACTTTGTCACTCCAAAAATGTCCCTTTAAAACCCACTTGGTGACCCCAGGAATGTCCCTTTAAACCCCACTTTGTCACCCCAAAATGTCCTTTTAAACCCCACTTTGTGACACCAAAAATGTCCCTTTAAACCCCATTTTGAGACCCCCCAAAATGTCCCTTTAAACCCCACTTTGCCCCCCAGGAATGTCCCTTTAAACCCCACTTTGTCCCTTTAAACCCCACTTTGTCACCCCAAAAATGTCCCTTTAAACCCCAATTTGGGACCCCAGGAATGCCCCTTAAAACCCCACTTTGGGACCCCCCAAAATGTCCCTTCAAACCCCACTTTGCCCCCCAAAATGTCCCTTTAAACCCCACTTTGTCCCTTTAATCCCCACTTTGTCACCCCCACCCCGGGGGTCTCCAGGCCCCCTCCCTCACCCCCGAAATTGGGGGTGGGGGTCGCTCCCTTTCCCAGCCCCTCCCCCGGTCACCCCCAACTCTCCCCCCTCCCCACCCCTCTAAGCCCCGCCCCCTCCGTTTAAGCCCCGCCCCTCGGGGCTGGCCCCGCCCCCGCGCTGCGGCTCCAGGCCCCGCCCCTCCGCCATGGCCCGCGCTCCCGCCTCCGCCCCGGCGCCCCCCCCGTGGCCGGACTCCCGGCGTGCCCCGCGCGGGGGGGGGCCCCTCCCAGCCCCCCCCCGCGTCCCGGGACCCCCCCCCCAAACCCCCGGCACCCCCCCCTCAGCCCCCCATGACCCCTCGGCCGCTGGGACCCCCGTCCCGCCCGTTTCCACCTCAGAGATCGCCGAGCCCCCCCCGGGGGTCTCCGAAGCCGCCGCTGCCCCCCCGGGGGACCCCGAGAGCCCCGCGCCCCCCGGGGGGGTGGGCGGGGGGTCCCGGCGGGTTCTGTTCGCCGATGCTCTGGGGCTGCCCCTGACCCGCTTGCGGCAATACCGGCCCTGGGACCCCCGGGGCAGGGGGGGACCCCCGGGGGGGGGCGGCGGGGGAGGGACCCCCGGAAGGGGGGAGGGGGGCACGGTGGGAGAGCCGCCCCCCCCCGGGATCTGGATGAGGCCTGGGAAGGGCAGGTAAGAGATGGGGGGGGGGGGGGGTGAAATCTGCATGGGGGACCCCCCCCCCCCAAAATGGGGTCAACCCCCCCATCCCCACCCCACCCCGCATGTGCCCCCCGAAATTGAGGGGGGGCTGTGGTGCATGGCTGGGATCTCCCCCCACCCCGACCCCTCGGGTTCCGAATGTGGGTCACAATCTGGGGGGGGGGCAGATGATGCTCCCCCCCCACCCCTAATTTGGGGGGCAGGGGGGATGGGGCCTCTCCGGTGACCCCCCCCACACCCGTGTCCCCCCAAAAGGCCACAGGAGGCGGAGGACGTGCAGCCCCCACCCCCCGAGCACAGCACAGGTAAGTAACTCCCCCCCCCTCGCCCGCCCCAAATTTGGGCGTGCAGCTCCAATTTTGGGGGATCCCCCCCCCCGAGCCCGAACTTTTGAGGGTCCCTTTTCCCTCCCTACAGAGCCTGACCCTGCCCCAACGCCCCCCCCCGGATGCGGAGCAGCCCCCAGCACAGGTGAGACAACACCCAAAACCTGGGGTACCCCCCTCCCTCAAGGAACGGGGTACCCCACATTGCCCCTCCCCACCCTGAGGATGGGGGTACCCCAAAATGGGGGTACCCCAAATTGTCCGTCCCCCCCCCCCCCCTAATTTAGGGCACCGAGGACGAGGCGGTGGCGCGGGAGCTGGAGCAGCTCTACCTGTCCCACCTGCGCCGGCTTCGGGGGGGACCCCAACGACAGCGACCCCCTCCCCAAAAACGGGGGTCCCCCCTTTCCCGACCGAGCCCCCAACACCTCCCTGGCCAACGAGATGGCGCTGCGCTATGAGGGGGGGGGCGGGCGGGGGTCGCTGCAGCCCCCCGGTGCTGCTGGGGAGGGGGGGGGCCGCTGGAGGGGGCGCTGGTGGTGCCGGCGAGGCCCCCCCGGGGCAGGGGGAGCAGTTTGGGGGGGGCCCTAAGGGGGTGCGGGGTGGTTTTGGCTCTGGCCGTGCTGGTGCCGGTGGCCTGGGGGGGGGGACGGGGGGGGTCCCACGGCCGCGGTGGCTTTGGGGATTTACCTGGCGCTGGCCTGGCTCACGTGAGATTGGGGAGGGGGGTGGAGGGGACACCCCGATTGTCAGCACCCCAAAATTGGCACCTCCCGAAAAGTCACAGCCACCCCCCCCCCCCCCCCCCACATTTCACCTCTGGAAACGTGGGACACCCCTCAATCAATCGGGGGAGGGCGATGGAAGGGAACCCCCCCAAATGGAAGGGAACCCTAAAATGGAAGGGAACCCCCAAATGGAAGGGAACCCCCACAAATGGAGAGGCACCCCTAAATGGAAGGGCACCCTAAAATGGAAGGGAACCCCCAAATGAAGGGGCACCCCCAAATGGAAGGGAACCCCCCCAAATGGAAGGGAACCCTAAAATGGAGGGGCACCCCCAAATGGAAGGGAACCCCCACAAATGGAGAGGCACCCCCACATGGAAGGGCACCCTAAAATGGAAGGGAACCCCCCCCAAATGGAAGGGAACCCTAAAATGGAGAGGCACCCCCACATGGAAGGGCACCCCTAAATGGAAGGGCACCCTAAAATGGAAGGGAACCCCCAAATGAAGGGGCACCCCTAAATGGAACGGCACCCCTAAATGGAGAGGCACCCCAAAATGGAAGGGAACCCCCCCAAATGGAAGGGAACCCTAAAATGGAGGGGCACCCCAAAATGGAAGGGAACCCCCACAAATGGAACACCCCAAGTGGAGGGGCACCCCCAAAATGGAGGGGAACCCCCAAATGAAGGGGCACCCCCAAATGGAGAGGCACCCCCCCAAATGGAGGAACAGCCCCCAAAATGGAAGGGAACCCTAAAATAGAAGGACACTCCCCAAATGAAAGGGCACCCCCAGATGGAAGGGCACCCCCAAATGGAGGGGCACCCCCCAAATGGGAGGGCACCCCCCAAATGGAAGGGCACCCCCAAACTGCCCCACCCACAGCAGGGTGGGGGCACTGTCACTTTGTGGGACCCCCTTCCCCCCCCCCCCGAATCATGTGCACCCCACCCGGGTTTTGGGGCGCCCCTGTGTACATACAGCCATGGAACGATGGTGTCCCCGAGTTCTTGTCGTGGGGGGGGGGGGGGGATTTTTGGGGTGGGGGGTGTAATTTTGGGGTGGGGGGGGTAGGGGAGGGGTCTCTGTCTCTGTTTAGGGGGTTGGGGCCGGGTCCCCCCCCCTCTGGTGTCGCTGTCGCTGCCGTTTCCTGCCCTCGGGGAAGGTCCCAGCAAAGGTCACGAGGGGGCCCTGGGTGACAAACGGCCCCCCCCGGGGATGGCGCAGGCTCACCTGGGGCTGTCGTGACATGGGAGCCATGTCGCGATAGAAGGGTCGGTGACAGCCTGGGGGGGTCCTGAGTGTCCTGGGAGCAGCTGGGGAGGGGGTCTTGAGCCCCCCTGAAGAACTGAGGGGTCCTGAGTGTCCTGAGAGCAGCTGAGGGGGGGGTCTTGAGTCCCCCCTTGAAGAACTGGGGGGTCCTGAGTGTCCTGGGAGTAGTTGGGGTGGGGGTCTTGAACCCCCCTGAAGAACTGGGAGGGTCCTGAGTGCACTGGAAGCAGCTGGGGAGGGGGTCTTGAAGAATTTGGGGGGTCCCGAGTGTCCTGGAAGCAGCTGGGGAGGGGGTCTTGAAAAATTGGGGGGTTCTGAGTGTCCTGGAAGCAGCTGGGGAAGGGGTCTTGAAGAACTTGTGGGGTTCTGAGTGTCCTGGGAGCAGCTGGGGGGGGTCCTGATCCCCTAGGATGAAGTGGGGGGTGGTCCTAAGGCCCCTTGGAAGCACTTGGGGGGATCCCGAGGGTCCTGGGAGCAGCTGGGGGGGTCCTGAGCCTCCTGGAGGTGGCCAGTGTGGCTGGTGCTCCTGTCCCTCCTGTCCCCTCAGGTGTGGGGGGATGACACAGCCATTCTCAAGTCACTATCGGGGGGGGGGTCCCAGTCCCTTTGCGCTCACTGTGGGGGAGATGCTGTCCCCTATGGTGTCCTCCTCCCCTCAGGGTGTGTCCCAGCCCCTCTGGACTCATTGTGCCGCTGTCCTGTCATGTCCGGATGTTCTGCTCCTCCCTGCAGTCCCTCAGTCCTTTGGGTGACATCGTGTGGGGGTCCCAGCCCCTCAGTGGGGGGACCCCCGCCAGCACCCACAGGCCCTCAGCCCCTCAGGTAATGGCGGACGGAGGGGGGCAGCCCCTCTGAAGTGACCATAGGAGGGTCTCAGTCCCTCAGGTGACACTGGGAGGTTCCCAGCCCCTCTATATTCACTGAGGAGAAATCCTGTCCCCTCCGGAGGGGTCCTGGCTGCCCTCACGCTCCCTCAGCCCCTGAGGGAAGGTCCCAGTCCCTCAGGTGACATTGAGTGACCCCAGCACCTCTATACTCACTGAGGAGAAATGGAAATCCCGTCCCCTCTGGAGGGGTCCCACTGCCCTCATGCTCCCTCAGCCCCTGAGGGAAGGTCCCCAGTCCCTCAGGTGACAGCGTGGAAGGGAACCCATCCCCTCCAGGAGGGTCCCATCACCCTCATGCTCCCTCAGCCCCTGAGGGAAGGTCCCCAATCCCTCAGGTGACAGCGTGGAAGGGAACCCGTCCCCTCTGGGAGGGTCCTGCTGCCCTCACGCTCCCTCAGCCCCTAAGGGAGGGTCCCAGTTCCTCAGGTGACATTGGGGGGTCCCAACCCCTCTATACGCACTGAGGAGAAATGGAAATAAATCCTGTCCCTTCCGAGGGGGTCTTGCTGCCCTCACGCTCCCTCAGCCCATGAGGGAGGGTCCCAGTCCCTCAGGTGACAGTGTGGGGGGAACCTGTCCCCTCCGGGGAGGGTCCTGCCCGCCCCCGCGGTCCCTCAGGCCCTGAGGGAAGGTCCCAGTCCCTAAGGTGACATTGCGGGGTCCCAACCCCTCTATACGCACTGAGGAGAAATGGAAATAAATCCTGTCCCGTCCAGAGGGGTCTTGCTGCCCTCACGCTCCCTCAGCCCGTGAGGAAGTGTCCCCGATCCCTCAGCCCCTGAGGGAGGGTCTCAGTCCCTCAGGTGACATTGGGGGGGTCCCAGCCCCTCTATACTCACTGAGGAAAAAGAGAAATCCTGTCCCCTCCGGAGGGGTCCCACCGCCCTCACGCTCCCTCAGCCCCTGAGGGAGGGTCCCAGTCCCTCAGGTGACAGCGTGGAAGGGAACCCGTCCCCTCTGGGAGGGTCTTGCCCGCCCTCACGCTCCCTCAGCCCTTCAGGGAGTGTCTCAGTCCCTCAGGTGACAGCGTGGAAGGGAACCCGTCCCCTCCGGGAGGGTCTCGCCGCCCTCACGCTCCCTCAGCCCCTCATGGCGGGAGGGGGGCGGAGCCTCTCCCCTCACAGCCGCGGCTCTCGCGCCGCCCGCACGTGCGCTCCTCGCGCTGCGCATGAGCGCGCGGCTCCCCCCGGCCCCGCCCACCGCGCTCCCCGGAGCCCGCCAAAGCGACGCGTTCCCATTGGCCGCCCTTTTCCCGCCCGCCCCACGTGACGGGCGTCGCCATGGCAACCGGCCAATGGGGCAGCGCGCGAGTGACGAGCGGGGTGGGCGGGGCCTCGGCGGCGGCGGCGGCGGCGGCGCGCGCGCTTTTTCGGCCGCTGGCGGGCGCCGGAGCCGCCGCCATGAGCGGGGCCGGGGCCGGGGCCGGGACAGAACGACCGTCCCCGGCCAAGCTCCGCCGTCTGGACGAGCCCAGCGGGACGGGCTCCGCCGCCGCCGTTAACCGCGGGGAGGAGACGGCGCGTTCCCCCACCCCCGCCGGAGGTCGTGGTGAGGGCCGCAACGCGCGCGCGCGGGGCGACGGGTCCGGGCATGCGCGGGGCGGCGGCGGCGGGGACGAGCGAGCGCCCCCTGGCGGCTGCTCGGAGATGGCGGCTTTGACCGGGGAGGGGCTGGAGACCCCCGAGGAGGGGCTGGAGACCCCCAAGGAGGGGATGGAGACCCCCAAGGAGGGGCTGGAGACCCCCAAGAAGGGGCTTGAGATCCCCGGGAAAGTCACCGGGGAGGTCACAGCCAGCTCAGAGACCACCGAAGAGGCCAAGGGGGAGCTGGAGACCATCAACGGATGCGAAGGGAGCCTGGAGAACACAAGGAGTGAGTGCTCAGAGGAGGAAAAAGGGGGTTTGGAGACCACCAGAGAGGTCAAAGAGGGGATGGAGACCACCAGAGATGTCAAAGAGGGGATGGAGACCACCAGAGAGGACATGGGAGATCTGGAAATTGCTGCCACACACTCCTTGGAGAAGAACAAGAGTGTCCTGGAGACTCCCACGGAATCCAAAGGAAGCCTGGAGACCACCAGAGAGGCCCAGGGTGGTCTGGAGAGCAGCAGGGAGGTCACAGGGAGCCTTGGGAGCACCAATGGGCGCAAAGGGAGCCTGGAGACGGCTGTCACTCGCTGCTTGGAGCAGGGCAGAAGGAGCAAAGGGGGCTTGGAGACCACCCCCAAGGTCCTGGGGAGCGTGGAGAGTGATGCTTGTCCTGGTGGCGAGCAGAAAAGCACCAACAGGCGCAAAGCAAAGCCCCCTACGAGACCCAGGGCCGGCGCAGAGAGGGAGAGAAACCTGGACACCAGCTTGGAGGGCTTGGAAGCCAGCAGAGAAGACACAGAAAGCCTGGAGAGCACCATCACCGGCCACGTGAGGTGGGACAGAGAGCAGAAAGGAGGCGTGGAGTTCACCACAGAGCCCGAGGAGGGCCTGGAACCCACGGGACCCTGCGTGGGGCAGAGCCCCGGGGTCCTGGAGCCCACGGGGGTCCCGGCGGCCGAGGAGAGCGCGGTGATCTCGCTGGATGAGGACGAGGAGGAGGAGGAGGAGGAGGAGGAGGAGGAGGAGCGGGATGAAGGCCCTGCGAGGTACCTGGCGGCTCTGGAGGCCGTTCAGCTGGAGCTGGAGGCCGTGGAGGAGGAGGCAGCCCGAGCTTTCCGCCGCCTCCGCGCCCGCTTCTGCCTCCGCCGCCGGCCGCACCTGCAGCGCCGCAACCGCCTCATCCAGCACATCCCCGGCTTCTGGGTCACTGCTGTATCCCTGGGGAGGGGAGAAATTTTGGAATTTTGGGGTCTGGGGGAGGGGGGGGTACAGAGGAACTTGCAGATCTTTCCTTGACCCTCTCCT
This sequence comes from Agelaius tricolor, assembly GCF_023055355.1. NCBI lineage: Eukaryota > Metazoa > Chordata > Aves > Passeriformes > Icteridae > Agelaius > Agelaius tricolor. The sequence goes on along the minus strand of NW_027269364.1, from coordinate 148,207 downwards.
CGTGCCCAGTTCTTGAACCACCCGCAGCTCTCGGCCATGATCAGCGACCGCGACGAGGACGCGCTGAGCTACATGACGAGCCTGCAGGTGCCTGGAGGGGTTTGGGGGGGACATTTGGGGTGCTGTGAGCCCCCCCCCCCCACCTCCCTGAGGTGACACAGGTGGGTTTGCAGGTGGAGGAGTTCGGGCAGAGCCGCCCTGGCTGTCGGATCCGGTTCTTCTTCAGCGTCAACCCCTATTTCCAGAACGACGTCGTGGCCAAGGAGTTCGTGCGCGGCCCCTCCGGTGGGTGTTGGGGCAAGGATGGGGGGAACCAGCTCAAAGAGGGGGTTTGGGGGCTCCAGAGCGACCTCACGGTGTGTTGTCCCTCCTCTCAGGTCACCTGGTGTCCCACTCGACCCCCATCCGGTGGTGGCAGGGCCAGGACCCCCGGTCCCGCCGCCACAAGGGACCCCCGGCCCCTCGGAGCTTCTTTGCTTGGTTTGGGGATCACAGCTTCCCTGCAGGGGATCGTGTGGCTGAGGTGAGCCCGGTGCTCCCAGTGCTCCCAGTGCTCCCAGTGCTCCCAGTTCCACCTCCCAGTACCCCCCTGAACTCCCCCATGTCCCTCTCCAGATCATCAAGGAGGAGCTTTGGCCCAACCCTCTCCAGTTCTACCTGCTGGGGGAGGGCGCTGAGGGACCCCCTGACAGGTGAGCTGCACCCCAGGTGGGGTTTGGGGAGGTTTGGGGAGGGAGGGAACCCCAAATTTTCAATTTTCAACCTCCCCCCCATGAACGAAAATTTTCAATTTTCCCCAGTGAGAGCGGCGAGGACTGCGTGGTGATCCTGGATGATGATGAGGATGTGCAGGAGATCCCAGATGATGGGGATGGTAAGAGACCCCCCCCTCCCTCTCCACCCTGGGGACACCCCAAAGCTCAGGGGGGGGACCCCAAAACCTGAGGAAATGGGGGGTGAGACCCCTCTCCCCATAATTCTCTTGGAAGGGGAGTAGGAGCTGATTTTGTGCCCCCCAATTTTCCCCCTTTCAGGCAGTGGTGTGGAAGAAATCCCAACAGAGGAGCCCCCCAACCCCCCCGTGGGGCAGAAAGACCCCAACAGGGGCAGAATTTAATGTGGGGGGGGGGATTTGGGGGTGCTGCACATCTCCACCCCCCCTGGAATTGCGGGTAATGAGGGGCTGGGGGTCCCCAACACAGCTCAGGGTGTTCGAAGGCCTTTCACCCCCCCCCCTTTCCCCCCTTTTTTTTTGGGGACCCCCAAATCTCCCCCAGCTGGGGGGCATCTCCCTAAATCCCTCCCCCACACCCACCCATCACACACAAAGGGGAGAAACTCAACAATTTCCTGACCATTTTTTTGTACATTTTGGGTTAAAAACTTGTAAAATTTGCTTTTTATATCTAAAGTTATATTATAATAAAGAGAAAGTTTTAACAGATTTACAGAGACCTCCCCTCGAACCCCAAGGGAGCTGGGGGGGCGATTTCAGGGTGGTTTTACTCCCCTGTTCCTGGGATCTCCCAGAATTTGTGCTGGAATTCTCCTCCTCATCCTCGCCGGTTCTGGCACTCCCCTGCCCCGTTTCCATCCTGGTCCCGGTGCCTCCATCTCACGGTCCTGGTTCCCCTCTCCCAATTTCCATCCCTTTTGGGCTGCCCCAGCCTTGCTCTGGTCCCGGTCCCGGTCCTGTTCCCAGTCCCAATCCCGTTCCTGGCCCCATTCCCAGCCCTGTTCCCACTGTCCCACCCTCACTCCAATCCCGGTCCAGGTCCTGTTCCCAGTCCCTGTTCCCGCTGCCCCAGTCTTGCTCTGGTCCCGTTCCTGTTCCCGGTGTCTCAGCCTGGCTCCGGTCCCGATCCCAGTCCCGTTCCCAGTCCCATTCCTGGCCCCATTCCCAGCCCCGTTCCTGCTGTCCCACCCTCACTCCAGTCCCAATCCCGGTCCCATTCCTGGTCCCTGTTCCCGCTGCCCCAGCTTCTCTCCAGTCCCAATCCCGTTCCTGGCCCCGTTCCCACTGCCCCAGCCTCGCTCCAGTCCCGGTCCCATTCCCAGTGTCTCAGCCTGGCTCCGGTCCCAATCCCAGTCCCGTTCCCAGTCCCAGTCCCGTTCCTGGCCCCGTTCCCACTGCCCCAGCCTCACTCCAATCCCAGTCCAGGTCCCATTCCCAGTCCCTATTCCCGCTGCCCCAGCCTTGCTCCTGTCCCGATCCCAGTCCCGTTCCCAGTCCCAGTCCCGTTCCTGGCCCCATTCCCGCTGTCCCACCCTCACTCCAGTCCCAATCCTGTTCCCGGTCCCATTCCCGCTGCCCCAGCCTTGCTCCAATCCCAGTCCCGCTGCCCTGGCTTCTCTCCGGTCCCTGTCCTGTTCCCGTTCCCGATCCCAGTCCCGCTGCCCTGGCTTCTCTCCAGTCCCAATCCCGGTCCCAGTCCCATTCCCGGTATCCCAGCCTTGCTCCGATCCCTGTCCTGTTCCCGATCCCAGTCCCACTGCCCTGGCTTCTCTCCGGTCCCAATCCCAGTCCCAGTCCCATTCCCGGTGTCCCAGCCTCGCTCTGGTCCCAGTCCCGGTCCTGGTCCCAATCCAGTTCCCGCTGCCCCAGCCTGGCTCTGGTCCCAGTCCCGGTCCCGTTCCTGGTTCTGGTCCCGCTGCCCCAGCCTGGCTCTGGTCCCGGTCTCAATCCCGGTCCCGATCCCGTTCCTGCTTCCCCAGCCTCGCTTTGGTCCTGGTTCCAGTTCCAGTCCTGCTGCCCCAGCCTTTCTCTGATCCCGATCCTGATCCCGCTGTCCCAACCTCGCTCCGGTCCCAATCCCAGTCCTGGTCCCAGTCCAGTTCCCGGTGCCCCAGCCTCTCTCTGGTCCCGATCCCATTCCCGGTGTCCGAGCCTTGCTCCAGTCCTGGTCCAGTTCCCGATCCCAATCCTGGTCCCGGTCCTGATCCCGTTCCTGGCCTTGTTTCCGCTGCCCCAGCCTCCCTCCGGTTCTGGTTCTGTTCCCATTCCAGTTCCCGTTCCTGGTCTCGTTCCCAATCCCGTTCCCATTCCTGCTGCCCCAGCCTCGCTCTGATCCCGTTCCCGTCCCGTCCTGGTGCTGGTCCCAATCTCGTTCCCGGTTCTGTTCCTGTTCTCAGTGTTCCAGCCTGGCTCCGGTCCCGTTCCCAATCCCGATCCCGTTCCTGGCCCTGTTCCCGCTGCCCCAGCCTGGCTCCGGTCCCGTTCCCGGTCCCGATCCCGTTCCTGCCCTGTTCCCGCTGCCCCAGCCTCGCTCCGGTCCCAATCCCGTTCCTGGCCCTGTTCCCGCTGCCCCAGCCTGGCTCCGGTCCCGTTCCCAATCCCGATCCCGTTCCTGCCCTGTTCCCGCTGCCCCAGCCTCGCTCCGGTCCCAATCCCGTTCCTGGCCCTGTTCCCGCTGTCCCAGCCTGGCTCCGGTCCTGTTCCTGGTCCCGTTCCCGGTCCCGATCCCGTTCCCGCTGCCCCAGCCTGGCTCCGGTCCCGTTCCCGTTCCCGTTCCCGTTCCCGCCCCATCAGCGCCGCCTGCCCTTCCCCGTCCTTCCGCCAGAGGGCGCCACAACCGCGCGTCTCCGCCAATCAGCGAGAGTCAAATCTGCATAGACCACGCCCCCAGTGGCACCACCCATTTCCATCGAGGGCGTGGTCAACCCAAGCCCCGCCCACAAAGCTTTAACCCTTTAGGGAGGGGTCGAGACCCCCACAAAGAAAGAGCCGAGCCTGGAGACAGAGGGGCTTTAATGCCCCCCGCCAGCACCGAGGGGTCCTGGGGGGCTCCCGGGGGTCCCTGAGATTTTGGGGGGGCTCCCGGGGGTCCCAGGAGTTCTGGGGGGGCTCCCGGGGGTCCCAGAGATTTTTTGGGGGGCTCCGAGGGATTTTTTGGGGGGACTCCTGGAAGTCCCAGGGATTTTTGGGGGGGTCCCAAGGGTCCCAGGGGTTTTTTTGGGGGGGCTTCTGGGGATTTTTTGTGGGGGCTCCCTGGGGTCCCAGAGATTTTTTTGTGGAGCCTCCCAGGGCTTTTTGGGGGCAGCTCCTGGGGGTCCCAGAAATTTTGGGGGAGTTCCCAGGGGTCCCAATGATTTTTTTGGGGGGCTCCCGGGGGTCCCAGAGATTTTTTGGGGGGCTCCGAGGGATTTTTTGGGGGAGGTTCCTGGAGATTTTGGGGGGGCTCCTGCAGTTTTTTTGGGGAAAGTCCCAGAGATTTTTTGGGGGGGATCCCAGGCATTTTTTGGGGGGCTCTCGGGTGTCCCACAGATTTTTTGGGGGAGCTCCCGGGGATTTTTAGGGAGGGGTCCCAGGGATTTTTGTGGGAGGTCCGGGAGATTTTTTGCGGTGCCTCCTGGGGATTTTTGGGGGGACTCCCGGGAGTCCCAGGGATTTTTGGGGGGGCTCCTGGGGATTTTTTGGGGAAAATCCCAGAGATTTTTTGGGGAGGATCCCAAGGATTTTTGGGGTGGGCCCTGGGGGTCCCAGAAATTTTTTGGGAGAGCTCCTGGAGATTTTTAGGGGGGCTCCTGGGGATCCCAGAGATTTTTGGGGGGGGGATCCCAGGGATTTTTGGGGTGGGCCCTGGGGGTCCCAGAGATTTTTTTGGGGAGATTCCTGGAGATTTTTAGGGGGGGGGGGGCTCCTGGGGATCCCAGAGATTTTTTGGGAGAGCCCCCAGGAATTTTTGGGGGGGCTCCTGGGTATCCCAGAGATTTTTGGGGGGACTCCTGCAGATTTTTTGGGGGGATCCCAGGGATTTTTGGGGGGGCTCCTGGGGGTCCCAGAGATTTTTTGGGGAGGCTCACAGAGATTTTTTTGGGGAGATTCCTGGAGATTTTTAGGGGGGGCTCCTGGGGATCCCAGAGATTTTTTGGGGGACCTCCCAGGGATTTTTGGGAAGGGGTCCCAGGGATTTTTTGGGGAAAATCCCAGATATTTTTTGGGGGGGATCCCAGGGATTTTTGGGGGGGTCTCTATGAGGCGGAATCCGAGGCCTCCGAGCTGTCCTTCACGTCCGTGCTCTCCGTGGTCTCGCTGACCTCGCTCAGGTCTTTGCTGTCCCCCCCCCCGTCCTCCTGCTGCTGTTGGGGGGCTCCCCCCGGGGTCGGGGGGTTCGTGGGGGTCCCCCCAGAGCCGCAGACCCCGTCCCCACCTCGGGGGGGCTCGCTGGGGGCTGGGGGCCGACCCCGCTCCTTCTGCTCCAGCTGCTTCCTCAGCTGGGGGGACACAAGGGGTTAAAATTGGGGGGGGGGGGTGTGGAAGACCCTCAGGAAGGATTTTGGGGGGGCCCAGGGGGGGTGGAGAGTGTTTTGGGGGGGCCCGGGGGGGGTGGGTTTCCCCCAGGAGGGATTTTTGGGGGTCCCAGGGTGGGGGGGATCCCCCCCAGGAGGGATTTTGGGTCCCTTGAAGCCCCTCCAGGAGGGATTTTGGGGGTCCCTTGAAGCCCCTCCAGGAGGTTTTTTGGGGTCCCAGGGGATATGGGGAGAGTTTTTGGGGGTCCCAGGGATGATGGAATCCCCCCCCAGGAGGATTTTTGGGGGGTCTCAGGGTTGGGGAGGATTTTTGGGGTCCCTGGAAGCTCCTCCAGGAGGGATTTTGGGGTTCCATGGGGGTACAGGGAGGGTTTTTTGGGGGTCCCAAGGGGGTGGAATCCCCCCAGGAGGGATTTGGGGGGTCCCAGGGGGGGTGGGTTTCCCCCAGGAGGGATTTTGGGTCCCTTGAAGCCCCTCCAGGAGGGATTTTGGGGGTCCTGGAAGCCCCTCCAGGAGGGATTTTGGGGGTCCCAGGGGATATGGGGAAGTTTTTTGGGGGGTCCCAGGGATGATGGAATCCCCCCAGGAGGGTTTTTGGGGTCCCTTGAAGCCCCCCAGGAGGGTTTTGGGGGGTCCCAGGGTGGGATGGGGAGGTTTTTATGGGGTCCTGGAAGCTCCTCCAGGAGGTTTTTTGGGGTCCCAGGTGGGGTTGGGGAAGCTTTTGGGGGTCCCAGCCCGTTTTGGGGTCTCCTGGGGGTTTTTTGGTTTCCCTGGGAGTTTTTGTGGGGGTCCCATGGGCGTTTTTGGGGTCTCCCAGCCCGTTTTGGGGTCCTGCAGGTTTTTTTGGTGTCCCGTGGGGCTTTTTGGGGATCCCAGCCAGTTTTGGGGTCCCCTGGGGAGTTTTTGGGGTCTCCTGGGGGTTTTTTGGTTTCTCTGGGGGTTTTTGTGAGGGTCTCATGGGCGTTTTTGGGGTCTCCCAGCCCATTTTGGGTTCCCCTGGGGGTTTTTGTGGGGGTCCCATAGGGGTTTTGGGTTTTTTGGGTTCCCCTTGGGGGTCCCATGGGCGTTTTTGTGGGGGTCTCCCATCCCGTTTTGGGGTCCCCTGGATGTTTTTATGGTTCCTAAAGTTGGAGAGGATTTTGGGGGGGTCCCGAGGTGGGGCTGGGGGTTCATGAGGAGTTTTTGGGGTGTCCCAGGGGGTCCTGAGGGTTCATGAGGAGTTTTTGGGGGGTCCCAGGGGGGCAGGGGCTGGGGGTTCATGAGGAGTTTTTGGGGTGTCCCAGGGGGTCCTGAGGGTTCATGAGGAGTTTTTGGGGGGTCCCAGGGGGGCAGGGGCTGGGGGTTCATGAGGAGTTTTTGGGGGATCCCAGGCGTTCATGAGGAGCTTTTGGGGGGTCCCAGGGGTTCATGAGGGTTCATGAGGAGTTTTGGGGGGTCCCAGGGGTTCATGAGGAGTTTTTGGGGGATCCCAGGCGTTCATGAGGAGTTTTTGGGGGGTCCCAGGGGTTCATGAGGAGTTTTTGGGGGTCCCAGGGGTTCATGAGGAGTTTTTGGGGGGTCCCAGGGGTTCATGAGGGTTCATGAGGATTTTTGGGGGGTCCCAGGGGCTGCACCTCCTCTGCCATCTGGCTCAGGTCCCGTTTCATGGCGTAGGCGTCCTCCCCGTCCGCGTAGTACTTGGGCTCCACCTCGCTGATCCTGGGGGAATTTGGGGGGTCACAAACGGGGGGCACCCCAAAAAACACCCAGGAGAACCCAAAAACGGCACAGGACACCCCAAAAATGGCACAGAACACCCCAAAAATGGCACAGGACACCCCAAAAACCACCAGGGGAACCCAAAAACCCCCACAGGACCCTCCCAAAACCCCTCCAGGAGCCCCCCAAACCCATCCCAAAATCCCTTCAAAACCCCCCAAAACCCCCCCAAAATTTCTCCAGACCCCCCAAAATTTCTCCAGACCCCCCAAAATTTCTCCTGGCCCCCCCCAAATCGCCCCAGAGCCCCCAGACTCACTGGAAGTTGAGGGTGTTGGAGTAGAGGTGCAGCGCTGCCCGGTTACTGCCAAGGACAAATGGGGTGGGGTCATTTTGGGGGGGCCCTAAAGGGTTTTGGGGTCACCTCAGGGTTCCTTGAGGGATTTTGGGGTCATCTGAGGGCTTGGGAGGGTTCCTTGAGGGTTTTGGTGACACCTGAGGGTTCCTTGAAGGTTCCTTGAGGGATTTTGGGGTCACCTGAGGGTCCCTGGAGGGTTTTGGGGTCACCTGAGGGTCCCTTGAGGGATTTTGGGGTCACCTGAGGATTTCTTGAGGGGTTTTGGGGGCATCTGAGGGTTCCTTGGGGGTTTGGGGGACACCTGAGGGTTTGGGAAAGTTCCTTGAGGAATTTTGGGGTCACCTGAGGGTTCCTTGAGGGGTTTTGGGGACATCTGAGGGTCCCTTGAGAGTTTTTGGGGTCATCTGAGGGTTTGGGAGGGTTCCTTGAAGGTTTTGGCATCACCTGAGGGTTCCTTGAGGGCTCTGGTGTCACCTGAAGGTTCCTTGAGGGTTTTGGGGTCACCTGAGGGTTCCTTGAGGGGTTTTGGGGTCATCTGAGGGTTTGGGAGGGTTCCTTGAGGGGTTTTGGGGTCCCTCAGGGAGTTCTTGAGGGTTTTGGGGACACCTGAGGGTCCCTTGATGGTTTTGGGGTCACCTGAGGGTTTCTTGAAGGTTCCTTGAAGGTTTTGGGGTCACCTGAGGGTTTCTTGAAGGTTCTTTGAGGGGTTTGGGGCGACCTGAGGGTTCGGGAGGGTCCCTCAGGGAGTTTTTGGGGTTCCTCAGGGAGATTTGGGGTCCCTCAGGACGTTTTGGGGTCCCTAAGGGGGTTTTTGGGGTCCCTCAGGGAGATTTGGGATCTCTCAGGGAGTTTTTAGGGTCCCTCAGGGGGTTTTTGGGTCCCTCAGGGTATTTTGGGGTCCCTCAGGGGGTTTTTGGGGTCCCTCAGGGAGATTTGGGGTCCCTCAGGGGGTTTTTGGGGTCCCTCAGGGAGATTTGGGATCCCTCAGGATGTTTTGGGGTCCCTCAGGGTATTTTGAGGTCCCTGAGGGGGTTTTTGGGGTCCCTGAGGGGGTTTTTGGGGTCCCTGAGGGGGTTTTTGGGGTCCCCAGGGGGTTTTTGGGGTGGCACCTCTTGCGCACGTGCAGGCTCACGTATTTGGCGTTGAAGTTCTCGATCATGGCCCGGCTGGCCTGGTCCATCAGCTTCTGCGCCAGCCCCAGGCGCCGGTGGGAGCGCTTCACCGCCTGGGGACCCCAAAAACGGGGGGGACACCCCGAAAACGGGGTGGGACACCACAGAAACGGGGTGAGACACCACAAAAATGGGATGGGAAACCCCAAAAACGGGGGGGACACCCCAGAAACGGGGTGGGAAACCCCAAAAACGGGGTGAGACACCACAGAAACGGGGTGGGAAACCCCAAAAATGGGGTGAGACACCACAAAAATGGGATGGGACACCCCGAAAATGGAGTGAGACACCCCGAAAATGGGGTGAGACACCACAGAAACGGGGTGGGACACCACAGAAACGGGATGGGACACCACAAAAATGGGATGGGAAACCCCGAAAATGGGGTGGGACACCACAGAAACACCCAGGGGACCCCAAAACGGGGTGAGACACCACAGAAACGGGATGGGAAACCCCAAAAACGGGATGGGACACACCAAAAATGGGGTGGGAAACCCCGAAAACGGGGTGAGACGCCACAGAAACGGGGTGAGACACCCCAAAAATGGGATGGGACACCACAGAAATGGGATGGGACACCCCAAAAATGGGGTGAGACACCACAGAAACAGGGTGGGACACCCCGAAAATGGGATGGGAAACCCCGAAAATGGGGTGAGACACCACAAAAACGGGGTGGGACACACCAAAAACACCCAGGGGAACCCAAACACGGGGTGAGACACCCCAAAAATGAGATGGGACACCCCAAAAATGGAGTGAGACACCCCAAAAACGGGGTGAGACACCACAGAAACGGGGTGGGACACCCCGAAAATGGGATGGGACACCACAGAAACGGGGTGAGACACCACAGAAACGGGATGGGAAACCCCAAAATGGGATGGGAAACCCCAAAATGGGATGGGACACCCCAAAAATGGGATGGGACACCCCAAAAACACCCAGGGGACCCCAAAACCCCCATAGGACCACTCAATGAACCCCCCCCAACCCATCCCAAGAGCCCCCCCGAACCCTCAGGTGACCCCAAAGACCCCTCAGGACCCTCCCAAATCCCCCCCAGGACCCCCCCAAACCCCTCCAGGACTCCCCCAAAATCCCTCCAGGACCTGCCTAAGCCCTCCAGAACCCCTCCAAAGCCCTCCCAGAGCTCCCCAAACCCCTCCAGGACCCCCCAAACTCCTCCAGAACCCCCTCAGGACCCCACAAGGTGACCCCCAAACCCCTCTGATCTATTCCAGGACCCCCCCAAACCCCTCCCAGGACCCCCCCCAAATCCCTCCAGGACCTCCCCAGGACCCCCCAAATCCCTCCAGGACCCCCCCAAACCCCCCAGGACCCCCCAAACCCCATCTCACCAGAGAGGTGATGTGCCCATGGGGGACATCATCGGGGTCTTCCTCCCTACAGGAGCACAGGGAGGAGGGGGGGGGGTTAGAGGGGTGAGACCCCCCCCCAAATCCCCCCGGGGATCCCCCAAAAGGGCAGAAAATGGGGTGGGGGTCCCACACTCGCGGGGGTCCCACACTCACATCTTGGCCAGGACGTAACCGACGATCTTCCCGTTCTCATCCTCGGCGATGTACGAGAGCTGGGGGGACAAAGGGGACAGTGAGGGGACAGGGGACAATGGGGACAATGGGACAGGGGACAGTGGGACAGGGGATAATGGGGACAATGGGACAGGGGACAATGGGGACAATGGGGAACAATGGGGAACAATGGGGACAGGGGACAAAGGGGACAATGGGGACAGGGGACAGTGGGGGACAGGGGACAGGGGATAATGGGACAGGTGACAATGGGGGACAGGGGACAAAGGGGGACAGGGGGCAATGGGGACAATGGGACAGGGGACAATGGGAACAGGGGACAATGGGGACAATGGGACAGGGGACAATGGGAACAGGGGACAATGGGACGGGGACAAAGGTGACAATGGGACAGGGGACAGTGGGACAGTGGACAATGGGGACAGGGGACAAAGGTGACAATGGGACAGGGGGCAATGGGACAGGGGACAATGGGGGGACAGGGGACAATGGGACAGGGGACAATGGGGAACAGGGGACAATGGGACGGGGACAATGGGACGGGGACAAAGGGGACAATGGGACAGGGGACAGTGGGACAGTGGACAATGGGACAGGGGACAAAGGTGACAATGGGACAGGGGGCAATGGGGACAGGGGACAATGGGCAACAGGGACAATGGGACAGGGAACAGTGGGACAGGGGACAAAGGGGACAATGGGGACAGGGGGCAAACGGACAGGGGACAATGGGGGACAGGGGACAGTGGGGGACAGGGGACAGGGGACAATGGGGACAGGGGCAATGGGGAAAATGGGACAGGGGACAGTGAGGGGACAGGGGACAATGGGGACAATGGGACGGGGACAATGGGACGGGGACAAAGGTGACAATGGGACAGGGGACAATGGGGGACAGGGGATAATGGGGGACAGGGGACAGTGGGGACAGGGGACAATGGGGACAATGGGACAGGGGACAATGGGGACAATGGGGAACAATGGGGAACAATGGGGACAGGGGACAATGGGGACAGGGGACAGTGGGGAACAATGGGACAGGGGGCAATGGGACAGGGGACAATGGGGGACAGGGGACAAAGGTGACAATGGGACAGGGGGCAATGGGATAGTGGACAATGGGGACAGGAGACAAAGGTGACAATGGGACAGGGGACAATGGGGAACAGGGGACAATGGGGAACAGGGGACAATGGGACGGGGACAATGGGACGGGGACAAAGGTGACAATGGGACAGGGGACAATGGGGGGACAGGGGGCAATGGGACAGGGGACAATGGGGACAATGGGGACAGGGGACAATGGGAACAGGGGACAATGGGGACAAGGCACAATAGGGGACAGGGCACAATGGGGACAAGTGACAATAGGGACAGATGACAATCGGACAAAACAGGTGACAATGGGACAGGGGGACAATGGGAAGGGACAATGGGGACAGGGGACAATGGGAACAGGGGACAATGGGGACAGGGGACAATGGGGACAAGGCACAATAGGGGACGGCACAATGGGGACAGGTGAGGGTGGGACAGGTGACAATGGGGAGGAACAGGTGACAATGGGGGAGGAACAGGTGACAATGGGGGGTGTGAAAGGGGTGAAGGGGGGTCAGGTGTGCATGGGGGGGATTCCAGGGGGTCCTGGGGGGATTCCAGGTGTGCAAGGAGAGGGGGGTGGGGGGGTCAGGTGGGCCTGGGGGGGGAATTTCAAGGGGTGCTGGGGGGTCCAGGTGACTCTGGAGGGATTCCAGGTGACTCTGGAGGGATTCCAGGTGTCCCTGGGAAGGGGATCCAGGGGGTCCTGGTGTGAAATTCAGTACCCCAGGTGTGCCAAGGAGGGATCCAGGTGTTCTGGAGGAGACCGAGGGGCACCGGGGTGGGGTTAAATCCGGGGAAGGGGGGGTTAAATCCCGGTAATCCCGGGGCGGATCCAGAGCCACACCTGAGGCCAGGAGAGGCCGTGGTAGAAATAATATTTCATCTGGTAGTTCTCGGGCAGGCAGAGCAGGTTGCAGTGCTGCATGTTCATCAGGTCCTCGGGCTACCGGGAGCAACCGGAACCGGAGGAGAACCGGGGGAGTCACCCCAGAACCGGCCGCGGTGCTCCCCAACACCGGGAGAGGCCTCAGAGCCTCCTCCAAGCACGGATCCACCTCAGAGCGCCCAAACGGTACCGGGATCCCCTCAGAGCCCCCCTCAGGACCCGGTACCGCTCCCCAATCCCGGTGTCCCCCTCAGATCCCGGTTCTCCCGGTTCGAGGCCCGGTAAGCACCCGTCGGAGCATGGTCCCCACCTCAGACACCTCATAAATCCCCAGTTCCGCCTCGCATGTCCCGGTGCTCCCCTCAGATCCCGGTGTTCCCCTCACAGCTCCCGCCATGGCCCGGTATCACCGGCAGATCCCTCCCCGGTGCCCAATTCTCCCTGGCCGAGCCCCCCTGTCCCTCGCGGGCCGCCCACCCGCGCGTTCCGGATGTTCATGGCTGCGGTTCCCGCTCCCGGTCACGTTCCCTGTTCCCGGTGCCGCTCCCGGTGCCGCCGCCGGTCCCGGTCCCCTCACGAGCCGCTTCCGCCGGAAGTTCCTCTCTGACCAATCAGCGCTGAACCCGCCCACTCGTCATCCCGCCATATTGACAGGACTTTCATCCAATCAGCGAGCAGAGACGCGATAAGCCCTGCCCTCAGCCAATCAGAGGCGAGTTTCGCGCGTGGGAGGTTTTACCACTCCCACCCCCCCTCACCGATCAATCATATCTGGTTGTGATATGATTGACAGCAGAACCAGCCAATAAGAAGAGACGGGAGGCGGGGCATCGCAAGGCTCGGAGGCCGCGTGGGCGAACACGCTTTATTGATGTGGGGGAGGGGCTGGGGGGGGTCCCCAAATTGAGGGGGCGGGCTCAGGATGGAGCCCCCCAAACCTGAGCAGGGATTTGAGCGTCCTCATAGTCACAATCCTGGCGTTTGTCCCCAAATCCTCCTTGGGTGTCCCCAAATCCTTGGGAGTTCCCATTTACTGGGGGTTGTGTCCACTCAGGGGGGACTCAAGGGGGTCCCCAAATTGAGGGGGTGTCTCAGGATGGACCCCCCCAAACCTGAGCAGGGCTTTGAGTGTCCTCATGACAATCCTGGGGTTTGTCCCCAAATCCTTGGGTGTCCCCACTTTTGCGGGGGGGTCATGTCCACTCAGAGGGGGTTCAGAGGGTCCCCAAACCCGGGGGGGACTCAGGATGGTCCCCCCCAAACTTGAGCAGGGATTCGAGTGTCCTCATGGCCACAATCCTGGGGTTTGTCCCCAAATCCTCCTTGGGTGTCCCCAAATCCTTGGGTGCCCCAAATCCTTGGTGTCCCCAGATCCTTGGGTGTCCCCAAATCCTTGGGTGCCCGAAATCCTTGGTGTCCCCAAATCCTTGAGTGTCCCCAGATCCTTGGGAGTTCCCACTTTTGGGACGGGTTGTGTCCACTCAGTGTCCACTCAGGGGGGTTGTGTCCCCTCAGGACCCTCAGGACAAAGTGTCCCCACTGTGTCCCCAATCCTTGTCCCCACAGCGTTGGAGTGTCCCCGTTGATCCTCGCAGCGTCCTCTCCGTCACCTCTCCCACCCCAAATTTTTGGGGTTCCCCCACATTTTGGGGTTCCCCCGGATTTTGGGGCTCACGGCTGCATCCTCAGGGCCCCGTCCAGCCTCACCACCTCGCCGTTGATCATGGGGTTCTCGGCCAGGGCCTGCACCAGGTGAGCGAATTCCGAGGGGTCCCCGAGGCGGGACGGGAACGGCACCTGCTGGCCCAGGAACTTCCGAACCTTCTCGGGCAGCCCGGCCAGGAGAGGGGTGGAGAACAGCCCTGAAAAAGTGGAGAAAAAAATGTCTATTTTATTTGATTTTTTAATTATTTAATTTACTTTTTATTTTTATTTTATTGTGTTTGTAAAATTTTATTTATTTCTATTTTATTGTACTTTTTAAAATTTATTTTATTTTATTTATTTTAGTTTTATCTCTTACTTTTTATTTTATGTTTTTTATTTTATTTTTTTAATATTATTTAATTTTTATGTTATTTATTCATTTTTTATTTAATTTATTTTTTATTTCATTTTTAAAATTTATTTTTATTTTATTTTATTTATTTATTGTATTTTTTAAATTTATTTTATGTATTTTATTTATTTTATTTCTTAATTTTTACTTTATGTTTTTTATGTTATTTATATTTTTATTTTATTTCTTTTTTATGTTATTTATCTTATTCATTTTTTATTTAATTTATTTTTATTTTATTTTATTTTATTTATTTATTGTATTTTTAAAATTTATTTTATTTATTTAATTTATTTTAATTTTATTTATTAATTTTTATTATGTTTTTTATTTTATTTCTTTTTTATTTTATTTCTTTTTTATGTTATTTATCTTACTCATTTTTTATTTACTTTATTTTTTATTTCTTTTTTTATATTTATTTTATTTCTTTTTAAAATTTATTTGTTTTTTTTTTAATTTTAAAATTTTATGGTTTTCTATTTCATTTTATTTATTTATTTAATTTATTTTTTATTTCATTTTATTTATTTTATTCTTTTTTTATTTAATTTATTTTTTATTTCATTTAGTAAAAGTGCATTTATTTTGATTATCAATGGACTGGACCAAGGATTTCATCTCTACATTTGGTAGCTGTATCCCCCTCTCTCTCTCTCTCTTTCTTTTCTCTCTCTTTCTTATCTTTTTTGCTCTCTTTCTTATCTTTTTCTCTCCCTCAATCCCTCTACCACATTTCACTGTACCCATCCAATTAAATTACATTTAATTTGATTATCACTGTAAACCCCTTGTTTTTCTCTCTTTCATATCTTTTTCTCTCTCTTTCTTATCTTTTTCTCTCTCTTTCTTATCTTTTCCTCTCCCTCAATCCCTCTATCACATTTCATACATCCATTCAATAAAAATCCATTTATTTTGATTATCACTGCAAACCCCTTGGTTTTTTCTCTCTTTTTCTTATCTTTTTTTCTCTCTTTCTCTCTCTTTTCTCTCTCTTTTTTCTCTCTCTTTCTTATCTTTTTCTCTCTCTTTCTTATCTTTTCCTGTCCCTCAATCCCTCTATCACATCTCATTCAATAAAATTACATTTATTTTGATTATCACTGCAAACCCCTTGTTTTTCTCTCTTTCTCTTTTTCTCTCTCTTTCTTATCTTTTTCTCTCTCTTTCTTATCTTTTCCTCTCCCTCAATCCCTCTATCACATCTCATTCAATAAAATTACATTTATTTTGATTATCACTGCAAACCTCCTGCACCATCTCAGGTTGTTTTTTCACCCCCTGAGATCAAACCCACAAACCACCAGCAAGGACAGCTCAGAACCGAGCTCCCCTTGCCCTCGCCTCCCTCAGGTGTCCCCAGGTGTCCCCAGGTGTCCCCAGGTGTCCCCACCTGGCGCGATGGTGACCACGCGGATGCCCAGCGGTGCCAGGTCGCGGGCGATGGGCAGGGTCATGCCCACGATGCCGCCCTTGGAGGCCGAGTAGGCGGCTTGGCCAACCTGTGGGGAGGTGAAACTGTGATTTTAGGGTTGATTTTTGGATCCTTCCCTCTGATAATTCTCTGCCCAGGTGTGTCAGTTTATATTAAAAAAAAAAAAAAAAAAAAATTATATTATATTATATTATATTATATTATATTATATTATATTATATTATAGTATAGTATAGTATAGTATATTATAGTATATTATATTATAGTATAGTATATTATAGTATAGTATGTTATAGTACATTATAGTATATTATAGTATATTATAGTATATTCATTATATACAATTATATTATATTATATACAATTAATATATCATATCATAATCATAAATATAATCTATATTATTATAATATATCATATTATATATTATATCATATCATATATTATAATAATATATATTATATAGGATACATTATATCATATAATATCTATTATTATATATGATATATAATACTATAGTATATTATTATATATTCTTTATAATATATAGTACATATTATGACAATATTCCAAGTATAATACATCATATAAAATACTAAAAATAATATAATATAATATAATATAATATAATATAATATAATATAATATAATATAATAATATATTGTATTATTATATATTTTAATATGTTATAATATGTTATAATATATTATAATATTTTATAATATACTATAATATATAACTACTGTAACATATATAATTTACTATGAATATTACCATATTCATGTTACTATTCTCCAATCACTAAAAGTTAATATATTACAGTTCAACACCACAAATCCAACTGGCCAAAAGCATTTTTGGGGTGAAACACCACAAATCCAGCTGGCCAAAAGTGTTTTTTGGGGTGAAATCACCACAGTTGCCACTTTTTGGTCAAGCACCAAGGGCCCTACAAGCTCAGGCACGTCCCGTCTGCAATATTGGAATTATTCCTGCAATATTGGAATTATTCCTGCAATATTGGAATTATTCCAATAGTGGGGGGGTGGTGGGGTTTCCGGAAGGTTCTCTGACCCCCTGGTGGCCCCCGGGGTCACTCACCTGTCCCTCGAAGGCGGCCACGCTGGCGGTGTTGACCACGAGGCCGCGGTGGCCGTCGGCGTCCGGCTTGTTGTGGCTCATGAGCTGCACGCTCAGGCGGATCACGTTGAAGGTGCCCACCAGGTTCACCTGGATTTGGGGAGGGGGATTTGGGGAGGGGGGGATTGTGGGGGGCCACCAAACCCTGATGGTGCCCTCACAGCACCGGGTGTTGTGGTGGGAACGCCCCGAGGTCCCACATCTACAGGTACGGCATTGATCAGGGCCAAGCCATTGATCATCACCCATTGAAGAGGGCATCCACCTATTGATGAGGGCATCCCCTCATTGACCAGGTCATCCACCCATTGAGCATCCACCCACTGACCAGGCCATCCACACCACTGACCAGGCCATCCACACCATTGATGAGGTCATCCCCTCATTGACCAGGTCACCCATCCATTGACCAGGTCATCCACCCATTGATGAGGGCATCCCCTCATTGACCAGGTCATCCCCTCATTGACCAGGTCACCCATCCATTGACCAGGTCATCCACCCATTGATCAGGTCATCCCCTCACTGACCAGGTCATCCCCTCATTGACCATTGACCAAGTCATCCACCCATTGGTCATCCACCCATTGACCAGGTCATCCACGCCATTTATGAGGTCATTCGCCCATTGACCATCCACACCATTGACCAGGTCACCCATCCATTGACCAGGTCACCCATCCATTGACCAGGTCATTTACCCACTGCCCAGGTCATCCACACCATTGACCAGGTCATCCATCCATTGACCAGGTCATCCACACCATTGACGAGGTCATCCACCCATTGATCATCCACACCATTGACCAGGTCATCCATGCCATTGACCAGATCATCCACCCCATTGACCAGAGACCCCCTTCATTGACCAGGTCATCCATCCATTGACCAGGTCATCTACACCATTGACCAGGTCATCCACACCATTGACCAGAGACCCCCTTCATTGACCAGATCACTCACCCACTGCCCAGGTCATCCACACCATTGACCAGAGACCCCCCCTCACTGACCAGGTCACCACCCACTGACCAGATCCTCCACACCATTGACCACAGACCTCCCTTACCCACCCCACTGACCCCAGACCCCCCCACCCCACCACCCCGAGCCCCCCATCCCACCCAGACCCCCCCACCCCACGACCCCGAGCCCCCACTGACGTTGATGACCCTCTGGAAGTCCTCCAGGTCGTGCACTTTGTCCTTCTTGCTGTTGTAGGTCTTGACGGCGATGCCGATGCCGGCGCAGTTCACGGCCAGGTCCAGGCGGCCAAACTTCTTCTGGGCCACGCCCAGCGCCGCGCTCACCTCCTCAGGAGAGGTCACCTGGGGGTGTCACCAAGGGGGGGGGTCACTGCTGGGGTCACCCTGGGATGTGTCACCACTGGGGTCACCACTGGGGTCACCACTGGGGTCACCACTGGGGTCACCCTGGGGCATGGCTGGAGGGGTCAAGGTGGTCCCAAATCAAGGGGTGGCCAAGGTGCCCCCACCTCCTCAGGTGAGGTCACCTGGGGCCAATGGGGCTGTGTTGGGCAGGGGATGTCACCAGAGGGGACAAGGACAAGGTGGGATGTCACCAGCAAGGTCAAGGTGACCTTGGCTCCTCGGTCAAGGTCACGCTGGGCCCAGGTTGAGGAGGGCGGGGGATGTCACCTGTGGGGTCAAGGTGGTCCCAAATTGAGGGGATGGCCAAGGTAGCCCCCACCTCCTCGGGAGAGGTCACCTGGGGGTGTCACCATTGGGGTCACCAGGGGGGTGTCACCACTGGGGTCACCCTGGCATGTGTCATCACTGGAGTCACCACCTGGGTCACCTTGGGACGTGGCTGAAGGGGTCAAGGTGGTCCCAAATTGAGGGGGTGGCCAAGGTGGCTCCCACCTCCTCAGGTGAGGTCACCTGGGGACACGGGGGCTGTCACCAGAGGGGACAAGGACAAGGTGGGATGTCACCAGCAAGGTCAAGGTGACCTTGGCTCCTCGGTCAAGGTCACGCTGGGCCCAGTTTGAGCAGGGGGAGGGGCGAGGTTGTCCCCACCTCCTTGGCCAAGGTCACCTGTGGGGTCATCCCCCATCAAGGTGGGATGTCACCTGAGAGGTCAAAGGTCACCGGGGGGGTGGTGCCACACTCAGGGCTAATGTCACCAATGAGGGGGGGGGTCAGGTGACCACGTGTGGATGTCACCAAGGGGGGCGGGGTCACAGTGGCCACGTGTGGATGTCCCCAAGAGGGGCGGGGTCACAGTGGCCACGTGTGGATGCCACCAACGGAAGGGTCAAGGTGGCCACGTGTCGGGGGGGATGTCACTGGTGGGGGTGTCCCCATGTCGGGGGGGGGTGTCCCCGTGTTGGGGGGGTGTCCCCATGTCTGTGGTGTGTCCCCATGTCCGGGGTATGTCCCCATGTCTGGGGTGTGTCCCCATGTCCAGTGGGTGTCCCCATGTCCGGGCGGTGTACCCATGTCCGGGGGGGTGTCCCCGTGTCAGGAGTGGTGTCACTGATGTCCCCATGTCCGGGGGGGGAGGTGTCCCCATGTCCGGGGGGTGTCCCCATGTCCGGGGGTGTCCCCATGTCCGGGGGGTGTCCCCGTGTCAGGAGTGGTGTCACTGATGTCCCCATGTCCGGGGGGGGGGGGGTGTCCCCATGCCAGGGTGTGTCCCCATGTCCAGTGGGTGTCCCCATGTCCAGTGGGTGTCCCCATGTCCGGGCGGTGTCCCCATGTCCGGGGGGTGTCCCCGCCGTCCCCGCTGTCCCGCAGCGCCCCCAGCCTGGTGCCCCCGGTGCTCACGTCGGCGGGGGTGTCCCCATGTCCGGGGGCTGTCCCCATGTCTAGTGGGTGTCCCCATGTCCGGGGGTGTCCCCATGTCCGGGGGCTGTCCCCATGTCCGGGGGGTGTCCCCATGTCCGGGGGGTGTCCCCATGTCCAGTGGGTGTCCCCATGTCCGGGGGCTGTCCCCATGTCCGGTGTGTGTCCCCATGTCCGGGGGGTTTCCCCATGTCGGGGTGTGTCCCCATGTCCAGTGGGTGTCCCCATGTCGGGGGGTGTCCCCATGTCCGGGGGTGTCCCCATGTCCAGGCGGTGTCCCCATGTCCGGGGGTGTCCCCGCCGTCCCCGCTGTCCCGCAGCGCCCCCAGCCCGGTGCCCCCGGTGCTCACGTCGGCGGGGGTGAAGGCGCAGCTCTCCCCGAGCTCCCGGGCCAGCTCGGCGCCCCCGGACGAGGGCAGGTCCAGCAGCAGCACCCGCGCCCCCCGCTCCAGCAGCCGCTCCACCGTGGCCCGACCCAGCCCG
The DNA here is from genome assembly GCF_023055355.1 of Agelaius tricolor. Lineage (NCBI taxonomy): Eukaryota > Metazoa > Chordata > Aves > Passeriformes > Icteridae > Agelaius > Agelaius tricolor. Next base: position 128,255 of record NW_027269364.1, on the reverse strand, counting down.
GAGCCGCCGCCGGTCACCAGCGCCACCGAGCCCTGCGGGAGGACGGGGAGAGGGGGACACGGAGGGGTCGGTGAGGATGGGGGGGAGACCCCTCCTCAAACAGCCCCGGGGGGAGTGCGGGGGGGTCCCGGTACCTGCACGGTGCGGATCGCCGCCATCGCCGCCAATGGGAGCGGGGGGAGGAACCGGGGGAGGAACCGGGGGGAGGAACCGGGGGAGGGAGAGGAGGAGGGAGAGGGGCGGGGAGAAAGAGGAAGAGGGGGGGACAAGGGAGGAAGAGGGAGGGAGAGGGAGGGACAGGGGGAGGGATGAAGGAGGGAGAGGGAGGGACAGGGGAAGGATAAAGGAGGGAGAGGGAGTGACAGGGGGAGGGATGAAGGAGGGACAGGGGAGGGAGAGGAGGGGAGAGGGGAGGAAGAGGGAGAGGGAAAGGAGGAAGAAGAGGGAGGGACGGGGAGGAAGAGGAGGGGAGAGGGGAGGGACAAAGGAGGGACGGGGGTGGAGAGGGAGGGACCGGGGAGGGAGAGGAAAGGGCGGGGAGGGAGAGGGAGGGACCGGGGAGGGAGAGGGAGGGACCGGAGAAAGCCCCGGGAGGGACCGGGGAAGGACCCGGGGGACACCGAGGGGAGGGACCGGGGGTTGGGCCAAAGGAGGGACCGGGGGGACACCGGGGGTGGCACCGGGGGTGGGACCGGGGGAGGGACCGGGGGACACGAGCGGGGAATCCCGGGGGGAAGGGCGCGGGACAAGGGGGTTCCCCCAGATCCAGATTGGGGGGGGGGGGGGGCCCAGGGGGTGTCCGAGGCATCGAGGGCCCCCCAGAATGGCCGGGGGGGGTCAGAGGTGTCCGAAGGGTCCCATTTTGGGGGGGGGGTCTCATCTCCTTTTCCTCCTCGTTCCCAGAACTGAAGACCCCAAAATTGGGGACCCCCCCCCCCGCTACAAAGTGAGAGCGTTGAGACATTTACGGGAGGGGGACCCCAAAAAAAGGGGATGGGGACCCTGAGGGGACACAATCCGCTCCTCAGGGGGGTGGGATTTGGGGAATAATCCCCCCCCCCAAATTAGGACCCCCGCCCAGAAGACAAAATCGGAAAGGGTTAAAAATGGGGGTTTGAAAAGGGAGATCCTAAAAATGGGGGTCTTAAAAGAAAAGGGGGGGGCGGTCCTAAAAGAACTGGGGGTCCCAAAAAAGGGGGGGATACCTCTGAAAAAAGGGGGGGGGTCCTAAAAATGGGGGCCTAAAAATGGGGGTCCTAAAAATGGGGGTCCTAAAAAAAAGGGGGGGGGGCGTCCTCAAAGAAAGTGGTTCCCAAAAACGGGGGGGGTCCCTAAAGAAAGAGGGGTCCCAAAAAAGAAGGGGGTCCCAAAAATAACGGGGGGGGGGTGGATTTTATATCCCCATCAGGACCCCCCCCCAAAGGGTGACAGGGTCAGGTCCCCACGGGGGTGGCCCCGCTGTCCCCCCCCCCGTGTCCCCTGTCCCCTCCCATTGGTGGGGAGCCAGGGTTTAAAATTACCTGCGACCTTCTCGGGGGGCACCAAAAACACCGGCCGGGCCCCCCCCCCCTCCCCGCGCCCCAAAAATGGAGGAGAAATCCCCCAAAATCCCAGGTAGGAGGGACAAGGAGTGAAATTTTAATTTTTTTTTTTTTTTTTAACAGTGACAACGGGGACATTGAAAGGGGCGGGGGGGGGCACAGGCAAGAGGGACATGGCGGCGACATCGGAGCGGCTCATAAGGACCCCCCCGCCCCGAAAATAAAAATAAAAATAAATTTGGGGGCTGTTTTTGTACCCCTGGAGTGAGATTGGGGTGCGGGATTTGAGGGGGGGGGGCAGAGATTTGAGATGAGGGGGAAAATTCCCTTTCCCCCCCCCCCCCCCCAAAATACCCTTAGGGGGGGATTTCCCTTTGCAGGGCAGCAATTGCTTAAAAATCGCTTTAAAAAGCAAATTTTTAACCCAAAATTTGGGGTTCAGGAAGGATTTAGGGGTACAAAAACCAATTTTGGGATTTTTGGGGTGGGTTGAATTTGAGGGGGGGGACACGAGGGGGAAAATTCCCCCCCCCCAAACACCCTTAGGGGGGAATTTTCCCATTCAGGGCAGGTATTTTACCCCCAAAATTGGGATTTTGGGGGTGCAGGAGAAATTTAGGGGTACAAAAGCAAATTGGGGATTTCTGGGGGGGTCTGAATTTGAGGGGGGGTCACAGATTCGAGATGAGAGAGAAAAATCGCTCCCCAAACCACCCCTTAGGGAGGGATTTTCCCATTCAGGGCAGGTTTTTTACCCCAAAATTGGGATTTTGGGGGTGCAGGAGGAATTTAGGGGTACAAAAACCAATTTGGGGATTTCTGGGGTGAGTTTGAATTTGAAGGGGGGGGACACAGATTTGCAATGAGGGGAAAAACCCCCCCAAAAAACCCTTGGGGGGTGGGGGATTTCCCTTTTCAGGACAAGTTTTTCTACCCAAAATTGGGATTTTGGGGGTGCAGGAGAAATTTAGGGGTGCAAAAGCAAATTGGGGATTTCTGGGGGGGTCTGAATTTGACGGGGGGGGGGTCACAGATTTGAGATGAGGGAAAAAAATCCCCCCCCTCAAAACACCCCAAAGGGAGGGATTTTCCCATTCAGGGCAGGTTTTTCACCCCAAAATCGGGATTTTGGGGGTGCAGGAGGAATTTAGGGGTACAAAAACCAATTTAGGATTTCTGAGGGGGAGGAGAAAATTTAGGGGGGGGTGGAAACACAGATTTGCACTGAGGAAAAATCACCCCTTAGGAGGGGATTTTCCCATTCAGGACAGGTTTTTCATACCAAAATCGAGATTTTGGGGGTGCAGGAGGAATTTAGGGGTACAAAAACCAAATTTGGGATTTCAGGAGGGGTCTGAATTTGAGGGGGGGGACACAGATTTGCAATGAGGGGGAAACCCCCTCCCCAAAACACCCCTTAGGGGAGGATTTCCCTTTTCAGGACAAGTTTTTCAACCCAAAATTGGGATTTTGGGGGTGCAGGAGGGATTTGGGGGTGCAAAAACCAAATTGGGATTTCTTGGGGGGAGGAGAGAATTTTTGGGGGGGAAACACAGATTTGCACTGAGGAAAAATCACCCCTTAGGAGGGGATTTCCCTATTCAGGACAAGTTTTTCTACCCAAAATCGGGATTTTGGGGGTGCAGGAGGAATTTAGGGGTACAAAAACCAAATTGGGGATTTCTGGGGGGGGGGGTCACAGATTTGAGATGAGAGAGAAAAATCGCCCCCCAAACCACCCCTTAGGAGGGAATTTTCCCATTCAGGGCAGGTTTTTTACCCCAAAATCGGGATTTTGGGGGTGCAGGAGGAATTTAGGGGTACAAAAACCAAATCAGGATTTCCGAGGGGGGGTTAAAATTTTTAAAATTTCTTTTTCTCCCCCCCTAGCCTGCGTTCCCCAGTTCACCAACTGCCCCACCATGGTGATCCTGGTGGGGTTACCTGCCCGAGGCAAAACCTACATCTCCCGAAAACTCACCCGCTACCTCAACTGGATCGGCACCCCCACCCGAGGTGAGGCATTTTTGGGGTGGGGATCCCCCCAAAAAAATTTGTGGGAGGGGTCCTAAACCCTCTCAACCCCTCCCGCGGGGTTTTCCTGCAGTGTTCAACGTGGGCGAGTACCGCAGGGAAGCCGTGCCCAACTACAAAAATTACGAATTTTTCCGGCACGATAACCCCGAGGGGGTGGAAATTCGAAGGTTAGAAGGGGAAATTTTTTTTTGGCGGGGGGGGATTTTGGGGTGTTTTTTTTTTTAGGGGAATTTTTCGGAGCTGAACCCCCCCAAAATTTCCAGGCACTGCGCTCTGGCTGCGCTGAAGGACGTGCGAACCTACCTGAGCTCTGAGGAGGGGCAGGTGGCGGTGAGAGACCCCTCCCCAAATTAAAAAAAAATTTAAAAAAATTAAAAATTAACGCCTTAATGGGCGAATTTCACCCCAAAATATTTGTGGGAGGGGATGGTGTTCAAATTTGTCCCCCCAATTTTTTCCCAAAAAAGGTTTTTGATGCCACCAACACCACGCGGGAGCGGCGGGAGGTGATCCTGGAGTTTGCCAAGGAAAATGGGTACAAGGTGGGATTTGGGGGGTCCGGGGGGGTTTTGGGGGGTCCAGGGGGGTTTTGGGGGGTCCTGGGGGGTTTTGGGGGGAATAGTGAAGAATTTTTGGGGGGACCTCGAGGAATTTTGGGGGATCATGAGGGATTTAGAGAGGGTCATGAGGGATTTTGAGGAATTCTTGGGGGGTCGTGAGGAGTTTTGGGGGGATCTTGAGGGATTTTGGGGGGGATCTTGAGGGATTTTGGGGGGGTGTTGAGGAATTTGGGAGCAATTTTGGGGAGGGTCTTGAGGAATTTTGGGGGGTCGTTAAGAATTTGGGGGGGTCTTGAGGGGTTTTTGGGGGGTTCCTGAGGGGTTTTGTGAGGGTCGTGAGGAATTTTGAGGAAATTTTGGGGATTGTGAGGAGTTTTGGGGGCTCGTGAGGAGTTTTGGGGGGATCGTGAGGGATTTTGGGGGGGTTTGAGGAATTTAGGAGAAATTTTGGGGGAGGTCTTGAGGAATTTTGGGAGGCCGTTAAGAATTTGGGGGGGTCTTGAGGGTTTTTTGGGGGGGGGTCTTGAGGGTTTTTTGGGGGGTTCCTGAGGGGTTTTGGGAGGGTCGTGAGGAATTTTGAGGAAATTTTGGGGGTTGTGGGGAGTTTTGGGGGGGTCTTAAGGGATTTTGGGGGGGTCTTGATGAATTTTTGGGGGGGGTCGTGAGGAGTTTTGGGGGTTTCCTGAGGAATTTTGGGGGGGTTCTGGGGGGATTTTGGGGGGGGTCGTGAGGAATTTCTGGGGGGGTTGTGAGGAAATTTGAGGAATTTTTGGGGGGGGGTCGTGAGGAGTTTTGGGGGTTTCTTGAGGAATTTTGGGGGGGTTCTGGGGGATTTTGGGGGTCGAGAGGATTTTCTTGGGGGGTCATGAGGGATTTTGGGGGCGTCGTGAGGGATTTTGGGGGGGTGGTGGCACCATGGGTGCCACAGCATGGGTGGGTGACGGTTTGGGGGTGTCACATCAGGGGATGGTGGCACCGATTTGGGGGTGTCACCTGTCCCCCCTCACCCCCAGGTGCTGTTTGTGGAGTCCATCTGTGACGACCCCACCATCATCGAGGAGAACATCAAGGTGAGACCCTGGGCTGTGACAATGGGACATGGAGGTGACAACGGGGACATGGAGGTGACAACTGAGGCCTGAAGGTGACAACTGGGACCTGGAGGTGAAAATGGGGACCTGGAGGTGACAACAGGGACATGGAGGTGACAATTGAGGCCTGGAGGTGACAACTGGGACCTGGAGGTGACAATGGGGACATGGAGGTGACAATTGAGGCCTGGAGGTGACAACTGAGGCTGGGAGGTGACAATTGAGGCCTGGAGGTGACAGCTGGGGCCTGGAGGTGACAACTGAGGCTTGGAGGTGACAATTGAGGCCTGGAGGTGACAACTGGGACCTGGAGGTGAAAATGGGGACCTGGAGGTGACAACAGGGACATGGAGGTGACAATTGAGGCCTGGAGGTGACAACTGGGGCTGGGAGGTGACAACTGAGGCCTAGATGTGACAACAAGGACCTGGAGGTGACAACTGAGGCCTGGAGGTGACAACAGGGACATGGAGGTGACAGCTGGGGCCTGGAGGTGACAACTGAGGCTGGGAGGTGACAATTGAGGCCTGAAGGTGACAATGGGGGCCTGGAGATGACAGTGGGGACCTGGAGGTGCCAAGTGGAGCCGGGAAATGAAAATTGAGGCCTGGAGGTGACAATGGGGACATGGAGGTGACAACTGGGGCTGGGAGGTGACAACTGAGGCCTGGAGTTGACAACAAGGACCTGAAGGTGACAGCTGGGGCTGGGAGGTGACAACTGAGGCCTGGAGGTGAAAATTGAGGCCTAAAGGTGACAACTGGGACCTGGAGGTGAAAATGGGCACATGGAGGTGACAGCTGGGGCTGGGAGGGCACAACTGAGGCCTGGGGGTGACAACTGGGATCTGGAGGTGACAATGGGGACCTGGAGGTGACAACTGGAGCTGGGAGGTGACAACAAGGACCTGGAGTTGACAACTGAGGGCTGGGGGTGACAGCTGAAGCCATGAGGTGACAACTGGTGCCTGAGGGTGACAGCTGGGACTTGGAGGTGACAACAAGGACCTGAGGGTGACAGTTGTGGCTGGGAGGTGACAACAAGGACCTGTTTGGACCCACCTGTGCCCGCCTGCACCCACCTGAGCCCCCCTATCCCCACCTGAACCCCACCTGCACCCACCTGCACCACCTGTGTGGACCCATCTGTGCCCACCTGTGCCCCCCTATCCCCACCTGCGCCCACCTGTGCCCCCCTATCCCCACCTGCACCCACCTGTGTGGACCCACCTGAACCCACCTGCACCCACCTGTGCTCCCCTGAACCCACCTGTGCCCACCTGCACCCACCTGTGCTTCCCTATCCCCACCTGCACCCACCTGTGCCCACCTGGGTGTACCCACCTGCACCCACCTGCACCCACCTGCACCCCCCAAGCCCCTTTTCTTCCCCCACCGCTGCAGCAAGTGAAGCTGAGCAGCCCCGATTACCGGGGCCGCGGGCAGGACGAGGCCGTGGCCGATTTCCTGCAGCGCATCGAGTGCTACAAGGCCACCTACGAGCCCCTGGACGACGAGCTGGACAGGTGACAGCCCCAAAAACACCCCAGGATCGCTCTGGGCTCTGGGAGAAAATCAAAAATGGGATGGGATGGATTTTATGAATGCTCACAGCCCCAAACCCCCTCAGTGGGCTGTGATACATCAAGAATTTTGATGTGGGGCTGCGCTACCTGGCGGGCTCTGGGAAGGTGCTGGGGGACATCTTGAATTCTGACAATTTAAATTTTTTTTTTTTTTTTAAATTTTATTTTTTAATTTTTTAAATTTTTTTTATTTTATTATTATTTTTTATTTTATTTTTTAAATTTTTTATTTCTTTATTTCTTTATTTTTAATTTTTTTAATTTTTCTTTTTTAAATTTATTTTTATTTTATTGATTTATTTTATTTTATTTTTTCTTTTGATTTTTAAAATCTTTATTTTATGGATTTTTTTTAACTTTTTGACTTTTATTTTTATTTTTAAAAATTTTATTTTTATTTCTTATTTTATTCATTTATCTATTATTTATTATATTTTTTCTTTTATTTCATTATTTTTCTTATTTAATTTTTCTTATTCATTTTAATTTTTTAAAATTTTTAGTTTTATTTTTGATTTTTATTGATGGATTGATTTTGTTTTGCCAAACCCCCTCAGTGCTCTGTCCTACATCAAGATTTTCAACGTGGGGCTGCGCTACCTGGCGGTCTCTGGGAAGGTCCTGGGGGACATCCTGAATTCTGACAATTTAATTTTATTTTTTTATTTTTTTAATTTTATTTTTAAATTTTTAAAATTTTTTAAATTTTATTCTTATTTTTTATTTTATTTTTAAAATTTATTTCTTTATTTTTAATTTTTAAAAATTTTCTTTTTTAAATTTATTTTTATCTTATTGATTTATTTTATTTTATTTTTTCTTTTGATTTTTAAAATATTCTATTTTTTTAAATTTTTGATTTTTATTTTTAATTTTTAAAATTTTATTTTAATTTTATTTCTTACTCATTTATTTATTATTAATTTTATTTTTTCTTTTATTTCATTATTTTTATTATTTAATTTTTCTTATTCATTTTCATTCTTTATTTTTATTTTTATTTTTGATTTTTATTGATGGATTGATTTTGTTTTGCCAAACCCCCTCAGTGCTCTGTCCTACATCAAGATTTTCGATGTGGGGCTGCGCTACCTGGCCAACCGCGTGCAGGGCCACGTGCAGAGCCGCACCGTGTATTACCTGATGAACATCCACGTCACGCCCAGGACCATCTACCTGAGCCGCCACGGCGAGAGCCAGCTCAACCTGCGCGGCCGCATAGGGGGGGACTCGGCGCTGTCACCCCGGGGACAGCAGGTGAGGTGACAGCCAGGTGTGAGGGACACACCTGGGGGACACAGGGACATCCCCTCATGGGGAACAGGTGGGGTCAGAGCCAGCTCAACCTGCGCGGCCGCATCGGCGGCGACTCGGCCCTGTCACCCCGTGGGCAGCAGGTGGGGTCACAGCCAGGTGTGAGGGACACACCTGGGGGATGTCCCCATGTAGGTACCTGGTGGGGTCAGAGCCAGCTCAACCTGCGTGGCCGCATCGGGGGGGACTCGGCGCTGTCACCCCGAGGGCAGCAGGTGAGGTGACAGCCAGGTGTGAGGGACACACCTGGGGGACACAGGGACATCCCCTCATGGGGAACAGGTGGGGTTCAGGGGGTCAGAGCCAGCTCAACCTGCGCGGCTGCACAGGTGGGGACTTGGCGCTGTCACCCCATGGGCGACAGGTGAGGTCACCTTGTGGGGACACACCTGGGGGACACAGGGCCATCCCATCACAGCCACCAGGTGGCGTTGGGGGGGGTCAGAGCCAATCAGGTGTGCAGGGACACACCTGGGGGATGTCACCTCGTGGGGAACAGGTGGGGCCACACCTGGGGGACACAGGGACACACCTGGAGGACACAGGGACACACCTGGGGACAAAGCGACACACCTGGAGGACACACCTGGGGGACACAGGGACATCCCATCACAGCCACCAGCTGGGACAGGTGACCTGTGGGGGGCGGTGCTACACGAGGCCACACCCACCAGCACCACAAGGCGGAGCCAACCAACCAAACCACACCCACAAAGGGGGCGTGGCTTAGCCCCCACTCCCCGCTACGGGGCGCGGGCTGTGCCCAGCGGGACGGACGGACAGGCAAGGCCACGCCCCTTTCCCCGCCCCCCCGCAGTACGCGCAGGCGCTGTCGCGGTTCATCCGCAGCCAGAACATCCCCGAGCTGAAGGTGTGGACGAGCCACATGAAGAGAACGATCCAGACGGCCGAGGCGCTGGGCGTGCCCTACGAGCAGTGGAAGGCGCTCAACGAGATCGACGCCGTGAGCCACGCATGGGTCTGGGGGCGCTGGAATGGGTTTGGGGTCGTTTAGGGGCCGCTGAAATCCATTTGGGGTCGTTTAGGGGCCGCTGAAATCCATTTGGGGTCGTTTAGGGGCTGCTGGATTTGGAGTCACTGGAGTTTATTTGGCGTCATTTAGGGGGGTCTCTGGAATTTGTCTGGGATCACTGTGCATTTGGGGTCACTGAAATCAATTTGGGGCTGCTGAAATTAATTTGGGGTAATTTGGGGTAATTTAGGGGTCGCTGAAATCCATTTGGGGTCGTTTAGGGGCTGCTGGAATTAATTTGGAGTCACTGGAATTTATTTGGAGTCATTTAGGGGGTCTCTGGAATTCGTCTGGGGTCACTGGAATGGATTTGGGGTGACTGAAATCAATTTGGGGTTGCTGAAATTTCTTTGGGGTCACTGGAACTCGTTTGGGGTCATTGGAATCCATTTGGGGTCACTGAAATCCATTTGGGGCCACTGAAATTCATTAGGGGTAATTTGGGGTAATTTTGGGGTCACTGGAATCCATTTGGGGCTGCTGAAATTCATTTGGGGTCATTTCGGGGTCACTGGAATCCATTTGGGGCAATTTGGGGCCACTGAAATCCATTTGAGGTCACTGGAATCCATTTGGGACCACTGAAATTCATTTGAGGCAATTTGGGGTCATTTTGGGACATTTGGGGCTGTTTGGGGTAATTCTGGGGCCGTTTGTGGTAATTTTGGTGCCAGTTGTGGTAATTTTGGTACCATTTCAAGTAATTTGTGGTAATTTTCGGGGCCAATTTGGGGTCATTCGGGGTCCTTTCGGTGCCATTTGTGGTAATTTTGGTGCCATTTGTGGTAATTTCAGGGCCAATTTGGGGCCATTCGGGGTCCTTTCGGTGCCATTTGTGGTAATTTCGGGGCCAATTTGGGGTCACTCGGGGTCCTTTTGGTGCCATTTGTGGTAATTTTGGTGCCATTTGTGGTAATTCCGGGGCCAGTTTGGGGTCACTCGGGGTCCTTTTGGTGCCATTTGTGGTAATTTCGGGGCCAATTTGGGGTCATTCGGGGTCTTTTTGGTGCCATTTGTGGTAATTTTGGTGCCAATTTGGGGTCATTCGGGGTCCTTTTGGTGCCATTTGTGGTAATTTTGGTGCCATTTGTGGTAATTCCAGGGCCAGTTTGGGGTCACTCGGGGTCCTTTGGGTGCCATTTGATGTCCCCACTGTCCCTCAGGGCGTGTGTGAGGAGATGACCTACGAGGAGATCCAGGAGCGCTACCCCAAGGAGCTGGCGCTGCGCGACCAGGACAAATACCGCTACCGCTACCCCAAAGGCGAGGTACACCCCAAAATCCCCCCCAAAAACCCCCCAAAAAATAATCTAGGGACCCTCCTGAACCCCCTCCCCAGTCCTACGAGGACCTGGTGCAGCGGCTGGAGCCGGTGATCATGGAGCTGGAGCGGCAGGAGAACGTTCTGGTGGTGTGCCACCAGGCTGTCATGCGCTGCTTGCTGGCTTATTTCCTGGACAAGAGCGCAGGTGAGGCCTTGGGGACACCTTGGGGACACCTTGGGGACATCTTGGGGACGGCCCAGAGCTGCTGTGCCCACCTGGTTTTTGTTAAAACCCCCGGCCCAGATGAGCTGCCCTACCTCAAGTGTCCCCTGCACACGGTGCTGAAGCTGACCCCGGTGGCTTATGGTGAGTGTCACCCCAAAAATGGGAGTGTGACCCCCCCCAGATTTGGGGACAATTCCTCCCAAAACGGATTTGTGTTCCTTCTAGAATTGGGGGCAATTTCTTCCAGAAAGGGGATTTGTGTCCCACCCCAAAATGGGGACAATTCCTCCCAAAAATGGGGATTTGTGTCCCATCCCAAAATGGGGACAATCCCCTTGTGTACCACCCCAGATTTGGGGACAATTCCTCCCAAACGGGGATTTGTGTCCCTTCTAGAATTGGGGACAATTCCTCCCAAAACAGGGATTTGTGTTCCTTCTAGAATTGGGGGCAATTTCTTCCAGAAAGGGGATTTGTGTCCCATCCCAAAATGGGGACAATTCCCCCCAAAAAGAGGATTTGTGTCCCTTCCAGAATTGGGGACAATTTCTTCCAGAAAGGGGATTTGTGTCCCTCCCCAAAATGGGGACAATTCCCCCCAAAAATGGGGATTTGTGTCCCTCCCCAAAATGGGGACAATTCCTCCCAAAACAGGGATTTGTGTCCCTTCTAGAATTGGGGACAATTTCTTCCAGAAAGGGAATTTGTGTCCCACCCCAAAATGGGGACAATCCCCTTGTGTACCACCCCAGATTTGGGGACAATTCCTCCCAAAAATGGGGATTTGTGTCCCCCCCCAAAATGGGGACAATTCCTCCCAAAAAGGGGATTTGTGTCCCACCCCAAAATGGGGATAATTCCTCCCAAAAAGGGGATTGTCCCCCACTGTGTCCCTTCCCAAAATGGGGACAATTCCCCCAAAAAGAGGATTTGTGTTCCTCCCCAAAATGGGGACAATCCCCCAAAAAGGGACTGTCCCCCACCCCAAAATGGGGACAGTTCACCCCAAAATGGGGACAGTTCCCCCCAAAAAGGGGATTTGTGTTCCTCCCAAGAAATGGGGATAATTCCCCCCAGAAAGGGATTGTCCCCCACTGTGTCCCACCCCAAAATGGGGACAATTCCCCCCAAAAAGGGATTGTCCCCACTGTGTCCCACCCCAAAATGGGGACAATCCCCCCAAACTCTCCCTTCCTGCCCTGGCCCAGGCTGTGAGGTCGAGCCCATCTTCCTCAACATCGAGGCCGTGAACACCCACCGGGCCCGACCCCAGGTGAGAGCCCCTCTCCCCAAATCCCCCCCAAAAAGAGGGTGCAGACCTCAATAACCTCCCCTAAATAACTGAGGAGGGGGTTACATTTTGGGAAGATCCCCCAAAACCCCACATTTTCACCCCACAGAACGTCGACATCAACCGCACCGCGGCCGACGCCCTCAACACTGTCCCCGAGCACTTTTGAGGGGTCCCCCTGGGGAAAAGGGGAGCCCCCACCCCAAAATTAAACCTTGTACAACCCAGTCTGGACATTTTGGGGGGGCTGCACACCAACGGGGGGGGGGGTGATTTTATTTTTTTTGGGGGGGGTCAGGTGGTGGCTTGGTCAGCCTCGGCCTCGCTGTACTGGCTCGCCCAAAATGCGGGGTCCTTGCCCTGCATCTGAGGAGTGGGAGAAAAATAAGGGGAGGGGGCATCAAATTGAGCCCCCCCCCAAAACTCAGAGATGCCCCCCAAAAAAAACATGGACTCACCTTGGCCACAAAGTTCAGCACGTCCTTCTTGGAGGTTTCTTTCTCTGCCCGTGGTCCCCACTGGAATTTGAATTCTGGGGGGTCCGTCAGGGGGATGGGGGTGGTCTCCAGGTACCTGCAGAGGGGTTGGGGGTGGTCTCAGGTAGCCCAGCAGGTTTTGGGGTGCACAGAGGGGGTGTCCAGCTCTCCCCTGACCCCGTGAGGGACCCTTTAAAAGGCACAGGGTGTGGGGGCTGCAGGTTTTGCTCTGCGGTGTGGTATAAACAGCCCGGCCAAGCTGGTGCTGAGGCTGCTCTGGGCACACCGGGAGGGAGGGAGGGATGGATGGGGTGAAACCCCCCCCAAAATGATCCCTTTCCCCTCCCCAGGACTTTCCAACTCACTTCTGCCTCACAAACTCCTCTGTCACCAGCTTCCTGACGTCCCCAAACACGCTGTGCTGCTTCCTGAGGATGGGGCAGGGGGGATAGTGAGGGGTGGCACTGAGCGTCCCCCACCCCGTCCCTGCATGTCCCCATATCCTACCCTGGGTACACACGGAGCAAATGCAGGAATTCCCACAAAGCACCTGGAAAATGGGGTGTCAGTGAGAAAGGAAAGTGGGGGTACAGGGAGGGGGGTTTGGGGGAGAACTCACTGTCTTTGACTGAGTTGCCCTTCATGAAGATGAAGCTGAGGATGACCAAGAGGAGCCCCATCTCCTCCTTCTCCTTGCCCCTGGGGGTGACACTGGGGTGTCACCCGTGTTGGGGGGGACACCCTGATGGGGTTCGAGTCACCCAGGTCCCCCTCTCACCTGCACAGGTGTTGGCCCTCAGCGTGGGGCAGGTTATTAATAAGAATATAAATGTGACGTTTGGTGTCGATCTCCACCAGCTGCAGCCCGAACACCTGCGGGAGAAAAAGGGTTAATTAATTAATTAATTAATCCACGAGGTCTCTCCCCTCAAAAGCTTCCCCCCTTCCGTGCTTTCCCCACCTCCTGCAGGATCCTGTCAGCCCTTCTGACAATTTCTGCGTAGGCATTTCTGTATTCTCGAATTACATTCTTCAGCATGTCTGCAAAAAAAATAGGCATGGAACGCTGAGAGAGCCTGGAGCACCCAGAAAAAGCTTTAAACACCGAGGAAAGGGATTCCCCTAAACGTACCTGCCCTTTTGATAGGAATTTTCTTCTGGTCCTTCACAAGCAGGAACTGCACCAGCTCACTCACCTGTGGGGGAATGAGCAGGGAAGGCACAGAGCGGGCTGATATCAAAATAATGCAGACTCAGAAATCCTGGGGAGGGTAGAGAGGGGATCACCTCAATCCACCTTCTGGTTCACCCGGTCCTGGGAGTGCCGCTCCACCTGGGTCGGGATGATATCATCCTCCCCATCGGTCGTCTGAGTGGAAAACCAGGAGAAACGAGGCAATTTGATGATAGATAAAGGACAAAAACCGAGAAGGGGAGAATGGGAGAGTAAATGAGGGGAGAACGGGGGTGTGGGGGGAGCAGCTTCTCACCTGAGAGCAGCCGAGCCCTTTGCTGCGCTTCCGCTGCGACATTTCTCACAGCGGTTCTGAGAGGAAAACAAGCACCGGGCGGGCTAAAACCGCGACGGGAGAGCCTCTAAGGCCGCCCACCGCGTCCCACCCTCAGCAAGGCCGCAGAAATTCTCTCTAAGGCCCGGCCACGAACCGCCCCCGACCGCGCTCCGACGGCGACTGCGCTGGCCCCGCCCACACCCGCCGATCCCTCCCCCGCGCCAGCCCCGCTTCCCATTGGTCCAGCCCCCGATCGCCCCGCCCACCATCCCATCGCCGCGCCGCGATTGGCCGAGAGGCAGAGCTGGCCCCGCCCCCTGGCGCCCGCCAGGCGAGTCTCGCGCTCCAACCCCCCCCCCCCATCAGGTGGCGAAAAAGGCGGGAAAAGTCTCGCGCCCCCCCTCGCCCCTGCCGCCCCCCTCACGGCGGCAAAATGGCGGCAAAGAGGTGGAAAAAAACCGCAGAACACCCCAAAAATGACTCGCAGTGGTGCATTTGGCCCCTCCCTTGGCCTTAACAGCCGTAATTGGAATCACCTGTGCTGCCTCCACCACCTGTAACGCACTGCCAGGGCCCTTCCCGCAGGTGGCAAAATGGCGGCGGAGGCTGAGGGGAGCTTGGTGCCCCCTCAGCCCAGCAATGGGATATTGGGGCACCCCAAAATCCCGAGGAAACCTTTATATGAGGTGCTCAAACTCACATGAACAGCTGAGGCTGCTGTGAGGGGTAAGGCTGATAGCTTGGGGAGGCACCCTGTGCCTTTTTGGGGGTGAACAAGGGGGTTTTGGGGAGGTGTGGGACCTCAGGAAGTGTTTGGGGTGTTCAAAGTGGTTTTTGGGGTGCTCTGTAGGGTTGGGGGGCTCACATAGTGTCAGAGTGGGGCATTGGGTGCTTTAGGGATTAGAGAGGCTGTAGAGGTGGAGTGCTCTCAATAATGGGGTGCAGCCCCAATGCTGAGCACTCCCCTTGACCACAATTTCGAGGTTCATTAAGTGGCTGAGCACTAAATCTGCTGAGTCAGCTGTAAAAACGGGGTACCCTCTATCATAGGGGGGCTCTACAACCCCACTCGCCCCCTCCAAAACCCCCACAGGGACATGGGGGACCCCCAAAAACCTCCACATTTCAACCTCCTACTTAAGAGACCCCTCAAACCACACCTACAGCACCCCCGTTCCTCCAGCTCTTCCATTTCTAAAATAGTGCTTTTTTTAACTACTTCTCAATTAAATATAATACTTTTATTTAGTTTGTAGATGCCTCAAAACTGCATGGCCGCCTCCAAGGTCTCCGACAGCTTCGTGGCAATTTTCTCTGTGGGATGGGGGTGATCAGGAATGTGAAGGGAGGCGGTCAGAGAGGTTTGGAAGGGTCAGGAAAAAAGGGGGTGTCTTCACTTACGTGCTCTTTTTTGCAGTTTTTTCCTCTTTTTCCCAGCTGCCTGCAGCCCCTGCCCCTGGAACAGAGGGGGGAGCGCAGCCACCTCCTCCAGGCTGGGGGCTCGGGGCACCGGCTCCCCCCCAGTGCCCCCCGACTTCACCCGGGGCTTCAGCTCCACTGTCATCGTTCCAAACTGCTGGGGGGGGTCAAATATTTAACTCAAAAACCCCCCCAAAAACCTCCCCCAACCTCAGCAAATCCCTTCCCACCTCCAGGTCGCCGCTGCTGTCCTCCATGGCTTCTTCCCCTTCCTCCTCCGGGGACAGCTCCAGCCCTGTCACCGTCACTGGGACAGCTGTGGGGGGGGTCCAGGTGAGTTTTGGGGGGTCCCTGAGGGGGGACAGGAAGGAGGGGGGGGTTCAGGTGTTTCTCACCTGCCAGGGCCTCGGCATCGCCCCGTTCCAGAGCCTCCAGGTCCAGCGCTGGCCCCAGCTCTGGCAGGATTTGGGCCTCGAGCTGCACCCCCTGAGATTTGGGGGGGTGGGTGTAGTAGGTGATCTTCCCACTGTGGGGAAAAAAAGGGGGATCAGGGTGTGGGGAGACCCCTCCTGTCCCCAAAAACAGAGCTCAGGGTATGGGGGAACCCTGCAGCCCCTCCCAAATGGGGTAACGGGGTCAAAAGATGCCTCCAGTCCCCAAAAAGAGAATCACAGGGTATGAAAGAACAGCTCAGAAGCCTGAAAAAGGGGAGTCAAGATGCGTGGGAGATCCCACAGCCCCCCAGAAAGGGGTCCCAGGGTCTGAAAAAAACCCCTTTGGTTCACAACAAGGGGCTCAGAAAATGTGGGAAAACCCCTCTTGTCCCCAAAAAAGGGGTCAGGACATAGGGAGACCTTGTAGCCCCCCATAAAATGGGGTTACACTGTGTGGAAAAGCCCCTCCTGTACCCAAAATGGTGTCAGGGTGTATGGGTACCCTCCTCATCCCTCCAAAAAAGGGGGGAGGGTGTGGGAAGGCCCTTCCACCCACCCAAAAAAGGGGCTCAGGGAGAAGAAACCCCTCCCAGTCCCCCAAAAAAGGGGGTCAGGGTGTGGAAACCCCTCCCAGCCCCCTAAAAGAGGGTTCAGGGTGTGGAAACCCCTTCCAACCCCCCAGAAACAGATTCAGGGTGTGGGAAGAGCCCTCCCAACCCCCTAAAAAAGGGGATCAGGGTGTGGAGAACCCTCCCCAACCCCCTAGAAATGGGCTCAGGGTGTGGGAAGACCCCTCCCAGTCCCCCAAAAAAGGGGGTCAGGGTGTGGAAACCCCTCCCAGCCCCTCAGAAACAGGTTCAGGGTGGGGAAACCCCTCCCAATCCCCCCAGAAACAGGTTCAAGGTGTGGGAAGACCCTTGCACCCACCCAAAAAAGGGGGTGAGGGTGAAGAAACCCCTCCCAACCTCTGAGAAACAGGTTCAGGGTGTGGGAAGATCCTTCCACCCACCCAAAAAAGGGGTCAGGGAGAAGAAACCCCTCCCAAACAGGTTCAGGGTGTGGGAAGACCCTTGCACCCACCCAAAAAATGGGCTCAGGGTGTGGGAAGACCCCTCCCAGCCCCCTAAAAGAGGGGTCAGGATGAAGAAACCCCTCCCAAACCCCTCAGAAACAGGTTCAGGGTGTGGGCAGACCCTTGCACCCACCCAAAAAAGGGGGTGAGGGTGAAGAAACCCCTCCCAAACAGGTTCAGGGTGTGGGCAGATCCTTCCACCCACCCAAAAAAAAGGGGTCAGGGTGAAGACACCCCTCCCAAACCCCTAGAAACAGGCTCAAGGTGTGGGAAGACCCCTCCCAGGCCCCCAAAAAAGGGCTCAGTTTGTGGAGAACCCTCCCCAACCCCCCTAAAAAGGGGCTCAGGGTGTGGAGAACCCTCCCCAACCCCTCTGAAACAGGTTCAAGGTGTGGGAAGACCCTTCCACCCACCCAAAAAAGGGGCTCAGGGTGTAGAAACCCCTCCCAACCCCTCAGAAACAGGTTCAGGGTGTGGGAAGACCCCTCCCAACCCCCCTAAAAGAGGGTCAGGGTGTGGGGACCCCCCCCCAGAGGGTCCCTGTCCCCACAGACCTGGTCCAGTCGCGCAGCAGGGCCGTGGCAGCAGCGTGGGCGTCCGGGAGCCCCCCCGGGCGGAGCCGGCCCTGCCGCCGGGCCAGGTGGGCCAGGAACTGCAGGGGGTCACTGCAGGGGGGCACCCCATAGAGCTGGCTCAGCTGGGGGGGGACACAGAAGGGTTTGGGGGGGTGGGCACACCGGGGGCTGTCACCCTGTCCCCATCCCGATGGCTGAAAACGCCCAAAAGTGGGGCAGGGTCCCCCTGAAGGAACCTCCACTCCCCATTTTGGGGGTCACTGAATCCCCCCAAAGCTGGAAAAATGGGGTCCCCCCAAAATTGGGAACGTTGCTGCAGGGGGGCACCCCATAGAGCTGGCTCAGCTGGGGGGGACACACACAGGGGTTTGGGGGGGGTGGGCACACCAGGGGGTGTCACCCTGTCCTGATCTCAATGGCCAAAATGGGCTGAAAATGCCCAAACTGGGGTCGGGGGTGTCCCTGAAATAATCTCCACTCCCCATTTTGGGGGTCACTGAATCCCCCCAAAGCTGGAAAAATGGGGTACCCCCAGATTGGGAATGTGGCTGTAGGGGGTCACCCCATAGAGCTGGCTCAGCTGGGGGGGGGGACACCAGGGGCTGTCACCCTGTCCCCATCTCGATGGCCAAAATGGGCTGAAAACGCCCAAAAGTGGGTGGGGGGTGTCCCTGAAGTAACCTCCACTCCCCATTTTGGGGGTCACTGAATCCCCCCAAAGCTGGAAAAATGGGGTCCCCCCCCAATTGGGAACGTTGCTGTAGGGGGTCACCACCCCATAGAGCTGGCTCAGCTGGGGGGGGACACCAGGGGCTGTCACCCTGTCCCCATCCCGATGGCCAAAATGGGCTGAAAATGCTCAAACTGGGGTGGGGGGTCCCCCTAAAATAACCTCCCCTCCCCCTGGTTAGGGGCACAGCATGGGTACTCTTGAGGAGGGGCACAGGGTGGGCACCCCCAATGTTGAGCCCCCCCTTAATCCCAGTTTTGGTGATCACTGATTCCCCCAAAGAGCTGAGAGCTACATCTGCTGATTCAGCTGGAAAAACGGGGTCCCCCTCAAATTCAGGACATTGCCATGGGGATGGGGGCCCCCCACACTCTCCCCCCGGGGTTCCCCATTACCTGCTGGGGGGGGCAGCGGCGCAGGACGGCGCAGGCGGGGCTCAGGGGGTCCCGCAGGCGCTGGGGGGCCAGGGCCCCCCTCAGGGGGGCGGCAGCCGGGGGGTCCCCAGAGTCCAGCACCACCCCCGGGCAGTCCAGGAGCCGAATGTGCCCGTCCAGCTGCACGGCCTGCAGGCACCTGGGGGCGGGGACTGAGTGCCACACCCACGGCACGGCTGGGCGGGGTCTGTGCCACACCCACGGCATGGCTGGGCGGGGTCTGTGCCACACCCACCGCAGCTGGGTGGGGTCTGTGCCACACCCACTGCACGTGGGCAGGCTCTGTGCCACACCCACCTCAGCTGGGCGGGGTCTGTGCCACACCCACTGCAGCTGGGCGGGGTCTGTGCCACACCCACCACAGCTGGGTGGGGTATGTGCCACACCCACAGCTGGGCGGGGTCTGTGTCACACCCACCGCAGCTGGGTGGGGTCTGTGCCACACCCACTGCATCTGGGTGGGGTCTGTGCCACACCCACTGCACCTAGGTGGGGTCTATGCCACACCCACCACAGCTGGGCAGGGTCTGTGCCACACCCACCACAGCTGGGCAGGGTCTGTGCCACACCCGCCACAGCTGGGCGGGGTCTGTGCCACACCCACTGCAGCTGGGCGGGGTCTGTGCCACACCCACTGCACAGCTGGGCGGGGTCTGTGCCACACCCACCACAGCTGGGCGGGGTCTGTGCCACACCCACTGCATCTGGGCAGGGTCTGTGCCACAGCCACTGCACGGCTGGGCGGGGTCTGTGCCACACCCACCACACCTGGGTGGGGTCTGTGCCACACCCACCACACCTGGGCAGGGTCTGTGCCACACCCACTGCACACCTGGGTGGGGTCTGTGCCACACCCACTGCACCTGGGCGGGGTCTGTGCCACACCCACCACAGCTGGGCAGGGTGAACCCAGCCTCCCCCCACAGCCCCCCCCCAGCCCATGCAGGTGACCCCAGCCCAGGTGGGCTCACCTGGTGACCCCGGGCATGGCCCCCACCCCGCAGGCGCGGCTGCGCTTGAGGCTGTTGATGAGGCTGCTCTTGCCCACGTTGGGGTACCCTGGGGAAGGGCTTCGGGTCAGGGGGGGCCCCAAAACCCACCCCCATTCAACCTCAGCCCCCCAACTGTCCCCCTAAAGCCCCCACACCCCCCTCGCTTATTCCACAGCCTTGTAATCAACCCCAACGCCCCCACACTGCCCCTCAAAGCCCCCAGCCCCACTCCCTCATCAACCTCTGCATTTCACAGCCCCCCATGTCCCCTGTACCCCCCCCCCACAGCCCCCCCAAACCCCCCTTCACATCCCAATCCTCCATTTCACAGCCTCACTCATCCCACAAACCCCCCTCACACCCCAATCCTCCATTTCATAGCTCCCCTCAACCCCTTTCACAGCCCCCCTCAACCCCCCAAACCCTCCCCACACCCCAACCCTCCCTTTCACAGCCCTCCATGTTCCCCCTGCCCCCCAAACCCTCTCTCACCCCCAACCCTCCCTTTCACAGCCCCCCCACTGCACCCCATCCCCCATCCCCCTCCCCCCATGTGCCCCCCAGCCCCCCCAGCCCCTCACCCACGACCCCCACGGTGATGGAGCCCCTGCCCTCCCCGCAGCGCCCGTAGTTCCTCAGGATGTGCAGGAGGTTCTCGGCCCCCACGCAGGCCCCCCCAGCCAGCACATCCTTGGGGGCCGCATCCGCCGGCAGCCGGCTCTGCTTCTGTGGGGGCACAGGAAGGGTCAGGGGGGACCCCCAGCTCTGATCCCCCCCAGATCCCCCCTCCCCAAGCACCCACCAGGTTCTGGCTCTGCTGCTGCGTGCACGCCTTGAAGGCCACGGTGGGGAACTCGTTCCGCAGGTGCTTCAGCCACGCGGCCACCACGTCCCGCGGCACCAGGTCTGTGTAGGAGGGGGACACACACAGGGGTGTCCTCAGGGCTGTGGGGGGACAGGGGACCCCCCCCAAATCCACGCTGGGACCCCCAGATCCACACCCCCCATCTCACCGATCTTGTTGAGGACGAGCACGAGGCGCTGCTGGGGCCGCAGGGCGCCCTCGAGCCGGGGGCTGCGGCAGCCCTGGGGGTCACGGGCATCCAGCACCTCCAGCACCACGTCAGCCGCCATCAGCACCTGCCAGAGTCGGGGTTCAGTGGGGGGAAAAGAAAGACCCCCCAAAAATCCCCCCCACCCCACCCCAGCCCCGCGGCACCGACCTTGCGCAGCTCCCGCCCGAAGTGGCGCAGCGACGCCTCGTCCTGGGGGGGCTGCGGGGGCTCCTCATCCTCCTCTTCCTTCTCCTGGGGGCACCTGTGTTAGGGGGACCCCCCCAGGATGGGGGGACAACCCTGGGGAGCCCCCCAAATTCTGGGGGGAGCCCCCTGTGTGTGGGGAACCCCCTCTCCCTTCCGAGGGGAGGCCCTCACTCACAGGGGAACGCTCTCCTGGGGAAGCCCCCCCCTCTTTAGGGAGCCCCCCATTCTTTGGGGAACCCCCTTCCTTGGGAAGCCCCCCACTCTTTAGGGAGCCCCCCCCGGGTGTCCCCAGCCCCACCTGGCTCTGGAAGCGCTGCTGTCGCTGCAGAGCATCCGCCAGGTGCACGGCCAGGTGTGAGCGCTGCTGCCCCTTCAGTGGCTGTGGGACACAGGGGGGGTCAGACCCCAAATCCCCCCAGATCAGACCCCATACTCCCCCGGGATCAGACCGGGAGGGGTGACCCCACCAAGCCCCCAAGTTTGTACTTGACAGGGGACCCCAAAATTCCCCAAAAGACCCCACACAGCCCCCCCAAGTTTGTACTTGAGAGGGGACCCCAAAATTCCCCAAAAGACCCCCACAGCCCCCCCAAGTTTGTACTTGAGAGGGGACCCCAAAATTCCCCGCCGGGGTCACGATGGGAGGAACGCTCCAAAGTCCTCCTGTGCTCAGATTTGGCAGGGACACCCCAAAATACCCCGGGGAACCCCAGAATCCCTCCCGCGGTTACATCTGGAGGACAACCCCAAACTCCCCCCGCGGGGTCACCCCCAAAACGCCCCCCGCGTTCCTCACCCGTCTCTGCCGGGTCTTGCGCTGCTGCTCCGCGAAGGCGGCGAAGCGGCCGAGCTGCGGCACCCCCGGGTCCTTCTTGATCCCGACACGGGCGCGCTGGGCCTGGGGACAACGCGGGGGTGACACGGGGACAGCCCGGGTGGGGGGGGGGGGTCACACACAGGGGGGGTCACAAGGGCTGCAGCCCCAAACCCGCCCGGCTCGGGCTCACCTGGACGCGCTTCTTCCGGGACTTCTCCACCTGTCGCCCTGCAGGGAGGGGCGGGGTGAGTGCGGGGAGGGTCCCCAGAGCCCCCCGAGCCCTCCCGGTGCCTCCCTGAACTCACGGGACCGGGTCATGGTTGCGGCTCCCACGCCGCCGGGGATCCTTGGCGCCGTGCAGTGGCGCAACTTCCGGCGCGGCGAAAAGACGTCAGAACACGGCGGCAGCGCCCAACATGGCGGCCACCAGCCGCACTCAATATGGCGCCCCCCGCGTCAAGGTGGCGGCCACCATCCGGCGACATCCACACACCCCCCCTTACAATGTGGTCCACGCGCCACACTCCACATGGCGGCCATAGCGACACGGCCACGCTCAAGATGGCGGACGGCAGCAAACCCCGCCTTTAGTGCCACATCCAACATGGCGGCCCCGCGCGAGTATCGGCCCGCCACACCCAAAATGGCGGCCAGCCTCCACTCCCTCCCCCCCGCCACACCCAAGATGGCGGCCAAGCCCACCCCTCCGTCCAAGAACGACCGGGACTGCCCTTACCAAGAGTGCACTTTTTTTATTCCTTTTTTTTTTTTTTTTTAACTTTTTCTCTCAGTTTTGGGGTGGGGGGAGGGGGCTGAACTTCTTATTTATAATTTCAGGGGGCTCCCCCCTTTCACCATCCCAGCCCCCAACACGGGGGGAGGGGGTGAGGGGTGGGGGGGAAGGAGGGAACCCCCAACCCTCCAACAGAGCACAAAAACCCCCCCCAAACCGGGACCGGAGAGAAAAAAAAAAAAAAAAAAGAAAATAATAAACCCCGAAAAAAAAAAAAAACCAAAACAAACCAAAAAAAGCCAATGGAACCAAAAAATATATATATATTTATAGAGCCCCTGCGCGGGGGCCGGCGCGGCCCCCCTAGGCCAGGCCGAAGCCCTCGGAGCACTCCTGGATGGCCAGCAGCAGCATGTGCCGCAGCTTCTCGTAGCTCTCGTAGGCCGGCAGGTCCAGCTGGTTGAAGCTGGAAAATAATTGTCACCTCCCCTGTGTCATTGTCACCTCCCCCAGTGCCATCCCCATGTTCCTGTCCCAGCTTTGTGTCCCCCACCCAGCTCCGCGCTGGTGTCATTGTCCCCCCCCTGTCCAGTCCTGCTCCTCAGGTGTGTCCCCGTGCCAGGGTCACCCCAGTGCCACCTCAGCTGTGTGTCCCCTGTCCCCTCATCTCTGTGTCCTCCTGTGTCCCCTGCCACCCTTTCATGTCCCCCTGTCTCAGGTGTGGGCAGAAGGTGGTGGTGGCCGTGTGTCCCCTGATGTCCCCTGTGACTCCTCACCAGCTGTGGGCCGAGGGCAGGGCTCAGTGTCCCCATGTTCCCCCCCATCCCCCTGTCCCTGATGTCCCCCCATGTCCCTCACCAGGTGTGAGCCGAGGGCAGGGCTCAGTGTCCCTGTGTCCCTATGTGTTTCCCCCCTGTCCCCCAGTGTCCCCATGTCCCCCAGTGTCCCTCACCAGCTGTGGGCCAAGGGCAGCTGGTCGGTGTCCCCATGTCCCCCCCCAGTGTCCCCATGTCCCTTCTTGTGTCCCCTTGCTGTCCCCCTGTGTCCCTCACCAGGTGTGTGCCAAGGGCAGCCAGTTGGTGTCCCTATGTCCCCCTGTCCCTCACCAGCTGTGGGCCGAGGGCAGTGCTTGGTGTCCCCATGTCTGCCCCATGTCCCCCTTGTGTCCCCATGTTCCCCAGTGTCCCCAATATCCCTCACCAGGTGTGTGCCGAGGGCATCTGGTTGGTGTCCCCATGTCCCCCTCAGTGTCCCCATGTTCCCCATGTCCCCCCCAGTGTCCCCATGTCCCCTCACCAGGTGTGTGCCGAGGGCAGCCGGTCAGTGTCCCTATGTCCCCCCCAGTGTCCCCATGTCCCCCCCAGTGTCCCCATGTCCCCCCAGTGTCCCCGTGTCCCTCACCAGGTGTGTGCCGAGGGCAGCCGGTCAGTGTCCCTGTGTCCCCCTCAGTGTCCCCATGTCCCCCCCAGTGTCCCCGTGTCCCTCACCAGGTGTGTGCCGAGGGCAGCCGGTCGGTGGAGCGGTCGTCGCGGTGGATCTGGAATTTCTGGATGCCGTTCATGCCCTCGAGGGCGGCGAATCCCTGCAGGGGCACCTTGGACGTGCCCGTCACGAACTGCAGGAACTTGGCGCGGTCGGCCTGGTCGAAGGAGCGCAGGGCACGCCAGAACCACTGGATCTGGGCATGGGGACAGGGACAGGGACAATCAGCCACTGGCACTCGGGGGGACAGGGAGAGTCGGCCACTGCGACCCCCTGGAATCCCACCTGAACCCCACAGAATCCCCCATGATCCCCCCAGGTGCCAGCCCCACCTGGATGGAGGTGCCCTGGTACCCAGAATCACCCCAGAACCCCCTGGAATTGCCCCAAAATCCCCCCAGGATCCAGTCCCACCTGGATGGAGTTGCCCTGGTACCCAGAACCCCCTGAAACCCCCTGAAATCCACCTGGAACCCCCTGAAACCCCCCCAGAACCCCCCGAGATAGCTCCAGAATCCCCTGAAACCCCCCCAGGACCCAGCCCCACCTGGATGGAGTTGCCTTGGTACCCAGAACCCCCCTGGAACCCCCTGAAACCCCCCCAGAACCCCTTGAAATCTCCCCTGAGATTCCCCCAGGATGCACCCAGGTGCCAGCCCCACCTGGATGGAGTCACCCTGGTAACCCAGAACCCTCTCAGAATCCCCTGCAATCCTCTCAGAACCCCCTGAGATCACCCCAGAATCCCCTGAAATCTCCCCAGAACCCCCTGAAACACCCCCAGGTCCCAGCCCCACTTGGATGGAGTCACCCTGGTACCCAGAATCAGCCCAGAACCCCCTGAAACCCCACCAGAACCCCCCAAGATAGCCCCAGAATCACCTGAAATCTCCCCAAAACCCCCTGAGATCACCCCAGAACCCTCTGAAACCCCCCCAGGACCCCCTGAGATCACCCCAGAACCCCCTGAAACCCTCCCACGACCCCACCCCACCTGGATGCAGTTGCCCTGGTACCCAGAACCCCCTGAATTTGCCCCAGAACCCCATGAAACCCCCCTGGAACCCCCTGAAACCCCCCCAGGACCCTGCCCCACCTGGATGGAGTCACCCTGGTACCCAGAACCCTCCCAGAATCCCCTGAAACCCCCCCAGAACCCCCTGAAACCCCCCCAGGTCCCAGCCCCACCTGGATGGAGTTGCCCTGGTAACCCAGAACCCTCTCAGAATCCCCTGAGATCACCCCAGAGCCCCCCGAGATAGCCCCAGAACCCCCTGAAATCCCTCCAAAACCCCCTGAGATCACCCCAGAACCCCCTGAAACCCTCCCAGGACCCCAGCCCCACCTGGATGGAGTCACCCTGGTACCCAGAACCCCCCTGGAACCCCCTGAAACCCCCCCAGAACCCCCCGAGATAGCTCCAGAACCCCCTGAAATCACCCCAGAACCCCCTGAAACCCCCCCAGGACCCCCTGAATTTGCCCCAGAACCCCCTGAAACCCCCCTGGAACCCCCTGAAATTCCCCCAGGACCCCGCCAGGACCCAGCCCCACCTGGATGGAGTTGCCCTGGTACCCAGAACCCCCCCAGAACCCCCCGAGATAGCCCCAGGACCCCCTGAGATCACCCCAGAACCCCCTGAAATCCCCCCAAAACCCCCTGAGATCACCCCAGAACCCCCTGAAACCCCCCCAGGACCCCGCCCCACCTGGATGGAGTTGCCCTGATACCAAGAACCCCCCGAGATAGCCCCAGAACCCCCTGAAATCCCCCCAAAACCCCCTGAATTTGCCCCAGAACCCCCTGAAACCCCTCTGGAACCCCCTGAGATCTCCCCAGGACCCCCCCAGGTCCCAGCCCCACCTGGATGGAGTTGCCCTGGTACCCAGAACCCCCCGAGACAGCCCCAGAACCCCCTGAAACCCCCCTGGAACCCCTTGAAATCCACCTGGAACCCCCTGAAATTCCCCCAGGACCCCCCCAGGACCCCGGCCCACCTGGATGGAGTTGCCCTGGTACCCAGAACCCCCTGAATTTGCCCCAGAACCCCCTGAAACCCCACCAGAACCCCCCGAGATAGCTCCAGAACCCCCTGAGATCACCCCAGAACCCCCTGAAACCCCCCCAGGACCCCCTGAATTTGCCCCAGAACCCCCTGAAACCCCCCTGGAACCCCCTGAAATTCCCCCAGGACCCCGCCAGGACCCCAGCCCCACCTGGATGGAGTTGCCCTGGTACTTGTGGTACTCGGTGTTGGCCTTGAGGTCGTCGATGTCGATGGTGGGCAGCCCCGAGATGAGCAGCTCCAGCTCCTGCTCCGTGAAGATGGAGATGAGGCGCTTGGGGATGATCTCGTAGAAGCCTTCCAGGAACGCCGCCAGCTGCTTCCGGATGGCGCCTGTGGGATTTTGGGGGGGTCAGGAGGGTCCTGGAGCCCCCCCAAACCCCCCCTGGCCCCAATGCTCACCGGTCATGCGCATCTGGCACACGAGGTGCACGTACTCCTTCTTGTTCTCCTCCGTCACCAGCACGTTGGCCCCGTTGGGCTTCAGGTCCCGCACCTCGCACACCCCAAATTCCTGCACCTGGGGGGGCATGGGGGGGTCAGGAGGGAGTGGGGATATCCCTGAACCTCAAACACCCCAAATTCCTGCACCTGGGGAGCCTCAAACACCCCAAATTTGTTCACCTGGGGAGCCTCAAACACCCCAAATTCCTGCACCTGGATGGGCATGGGGGGGTCAGGAGGGAGTGGGGATATCCCTGAACCTCAAACACCCCAAATTCCTGCACCTGGGGAACCTCAACCACCCCAAATTCCTGCACCTGGGGAACATCAAACACCCCAAATTTGTTCCCCTGGGGAGAAACAGGGAGGGGATGAGGGGACATCCCTGAACCTCAAACACCCCAAATTCCTGCACCTGAGGAGCCTCAAACACCCCAAATTCCTGCACCTGGGGGGGCACAGGGGGGTCAGGAGGGTGTGGGGATATCCCTGAACCTCAAGCACCCCAAATTCCTGCACCTGGGGAACCTCAAACACCCCAAATTCCTGCACCTGGGGAACCTCAAACACCCCGAATTCCTGCACCTGGGGGGGCATGGGGGGGTCAGGAGGGTGTGGGGATATGGGAGGGACATCCCTGAACCTCAAACACCCCAAATTCCTGCACCTGGGGAACCTCAAACACCCCAAATTTGTTCACCTGGGGAGCCTCAAACACCCATAATTCCTGCACCTGGGGGGGCATGGGGGCGTCAGGAGGGAGTGGGGATATCCCTGAACCTCAAACACCCCAAATTCCTGCACCTGGGGGGGTACAGGGGGGGTCAGGAGGGTGTGGGGATATGGGAGGGACATCCCTGAACCTCAAACACCCCAAATTCCTGCACCTGGGGAGCCTCAAACACCCCAAATTTGTTCACCTGGGGAGCCTCAAACACCCATAATTCCTGCACCTGGGGGGGCATGGGGGGGTCAGGAGGGAGTGGGGATATCCCTGAACCTCAAACACCCCAAATTCCTGCACCTGAGGAACCTCAAACACCCATAATTCCTGCACCTGGGGAACATCAAACACCCCCAAATTCCTGAACCTGGGGAACATCAAACACCCCAAATTCCTGCACCTGGGAAACATCCCTGAACCTCAAACACCCCGAATTCCTGCACCTGGGGAACCTCAAACACCCCAAATTTCTGAACCTGGGAAATCTCAAACACCCCAAATTCCTGCACCTGGGGGAGCATGGAGGGGTCAGCAGGGAGTGGGGATATGGGAGGGACATCCCTGAACCTCAAACACCCCCAATTCCTGAACCTGAGGAAACTCAAACACCCCAAATTCCTGCACCTGGGGAGAAACAGGGGAGACACAGAGGGGACATCCCTGAACCTCAAACACCCCAAATTCCTGCACCTGGAGAAGCACAGGGGGCTCATGAGGGTGTGGGGATATGGGAGGGAATTCCCTGAACCTCAAATACTCCGAATCCCTGAAACTGGGAAACCTCAAACACCCCAAATTCCTGCACATGGGGAGCCTCAAACACCCCAAATTTGTTCACCTGGGGATCCTCAAACACCCCAAATTCCTGCACCTGGGGAGAAACAGGGGGGACACAGAGGGGACATCCCTGAACCTCAAACACCCCAAATTCCTGCACCTGGGAAATCTCAAACACCCCAAATTCCTGCACCTGGGCTGTCCCTGGGTCACAGATGCGCTCCCCAGGATGGGAGAGTGTCAGCCCTGGGGTGTGAGCAGTGAGGGGACACCCCAGGGACACCCCCAAACCGAGGGGACACCCCAGGGACACCCCCAAACCGAGGGGACACCCCAAGAGGGGAGGGACCCCTCCCTGGCACATGGGACCCTCCAGGGGCAGCTGAGGGGAACTGGAGACCCCCAATGCTGGTTTTGGGGGTCCTGGTGCTTTTGGGGGGTCCCGAGGGGGTCCCAGTGCTGGTTTTGGGGGTCCTGGTGCTTTTGGGGGTCCCAATGCTGCTTTTGGGGGTTCCAATGCTCGTTTTGGGGTATCCTGGTGCTGGTTTGGGGGGTCCCTCTGTCTTTGCTGCTTTTGGGGGGTCCCAGTGCTGGTTTTGGGGGTCCTGGTGCTTTTGGGGGGTCCTGGTGCTTTTGGGGTGTCCCAATGCTGGTTTTCGGGGGTCCCAATGCTGGTTTTGGGGGTCCCAGTGCTGGTTTTGGGGGTTCCAATGCTGGTTTTGGGGTATCCTGGTGCTGGTTTGGGGGGTCCCAATGCTGGTTTTGGGGTATCCTGGTGCTGGTTTTGGGGGTCCCTCTGTCTTTGCTGCTTTTGGGGGGTCCCAATGCTGGTTTTGGGGGTCCTGGTGCTGATTTTGGGGGTCCCGGTGCCGGTTTTGGGGGTCCCCACCTCAGTGCTGAAGGTGAGGTCGTAGCCCAGCGTGGAGACGTCGTTCTCCAGCAGGTACACGAGGCCCTGGTAGAAGTGATAATCCTCGCTCTCCATGTCCGTGTACCTGGCGAGCCAAAAACGGGGGGCAGCGCCCCAAAAATGCCGTCACAAACCAGGGGCAGCCCCAAACCAGGCTCAGACCCTGCTGAGAGCCCCCCAAAAATGGAGTCAGACACAGCTGGAGAGCCCCAAAACTGTGTCAGACCCTGCCAAGGGTGCAGAACCCCAGAAATGCGGCCCCACCTCCTCTAATGGGCTCCAGCACCCCACAAATGGCTCCAGCACCCCATAAATGGCTCCAGCACCCCATAAACGGCTCCAGCACCCCACAAATGGCTCCAGCACCCCACAAATGACTCCAGCACCCCATAAATGGCTCCAGCACCCCATAAAGGACTCCAGTATCCCACAAATGGCTCCAGTACCCCATAAATGGCTCCAGCACCCCATAAATGGCTCCAGCACCCCACAAATGGCTCCAGCACCCCACAAACGGCTCCAGCACCCCATAAATGGCTCCAGTACCCCACAAATGGCTCCAGTACCCCATAAACGGCTCCAGTACCCCATAAATGGCTCCAGCACCCCATAAATGACGCCAGCATCCCACAAATGCAGGCTCACACCCCTCTGGAGGGCTCCAGCACCCCAGAAACAGCTCCCACACCCCATAAGTGCAGTCCCACATCCTAAAAATGCAATCCCACACCCCTCTGAGAAGCTCCATCACCCCATAAACAGCTCCCACACCCCACAAACACCCCCACATATCCCACAAACACAATCCCACACCCCATAAACACACTCCCACCCCTCACAAACACCCCCAGACCCCACAAGCACCCCCACACATCCCACAAATGCAATCCCACACCCCACAAACCCCATAAACGCACTCCCACCCCCACAAACACCCCTCCACACCCTACAAACACAATCCCACACCCCATAAATGCACCCCCACCCCTCACAAACCCCATAAACGCAATCCCATGCCCCACAAACGCAATCCCACACCCCACAAACACCCTCACAAACCCCACAAACAGCCCTCCACACCCCACAAACGCAATCCCATGCCCCACAAACACAATCCCACACCCCATAAACACACTCCCACCCCTCACAAACCCCATAAACACACCCCCAAACCCCACAAACACCCTCACAAACCCCACAATCACAATCCCACACCCCACAAACGCAATCCCACACCCCACAAACGCAATCCCACACCCCACAAACGCACTCCCACCCCTTACAAACACCCTCACAAACCCCATAAATGCACTCCCACCCCTCACAAACACCCTCACAAATCCCACAAACGCAATCCCACACCCCACAAACACAATCCCACACCCCATAAGCAGCTCCCACACCCCACAAACGCACTCCCACCCCTCACAAACCCCACAAACCCACTCCCACCCTCACCAACACCCCCCAGATCCCCCCAGCTCGGCCCTTACCGCACGGACTTGCCCAGGATGTGCTTGTAGAAGGAGCGGGTGAAGTAGCACTCCAGCAGCCGGTTGTCGTAGACGGCCTTGGCCACGATCCTGCCCACGAACTTGAAGTAGCTGAGGTGGTTGGGGTTGCAGTGGGACGAGGGGTTGATGGTGTAGGTGACGCGGTCGCCGGGCGAGGTGCGGAACAGGGCGTACATGGGGTTGAACATCTCGCGGGAGATGATCATGTACCACTCCCGCAGCAGCCCCCCGGCGTCCTGGCCCTCCTCGCCCTCGAACACGATGTACCTGAGACAGGGGAGGGACAGGAGGGGTTTGGTAAAAGTGGAGGGGGTTTTGGGGAGGATGGAGGGGGTTTTGGGGGGATTTGAGGTGGTTTTAGGGGAGTTTAAAGAGGATGGAGGTGATTTTGGAGGGATTCGGGGAGGGTGGAGGGGGTTTTAGGGGGAAATTGGGGGTTAAGTGGGGTGGGAGAGGGGGTTTGGGGGGATTTGAGGTTGTATTGAGGGGAACTGGGGAGGGTGGAGGGGGTTTTGGGGGGATTGAAGAGGATGGATGTGGTTTTGGGGGAAATTGGGAAGGATGGATGTGGTTTTAGGGGGATCTGGGGAGGATGGAGGGGGAAACTGAGGGGTTGGTGAGTGGGAGAGGGGGTTTGGGGAGGGTGGAGGAGGTTTTGGGGGGATTTGGAGAGGGTGGAGGGGGTTTTAGGGAATTTGGGGAGGAATTTGGGGAGGAATTTGGGGGTTAGGGAGACCAAGAGAGAGGATTTGGGGAGGGTGGAGGTGGTTTAAGGGGAGTTTGGGGAGGAATTTTGGGTTTTGGAGGTCGTTTTGGGGCAAACTGGGGGTTAAGTGGGGTGGGAGAGGGGGTTTGGGGGGATTTGAGGGGGTTTTGGGGGAGTTTGGTAAAAGTGGAGGGGGTTTTGGGGGAGTTTGGGGAGGAATGATGGTGGTTTTGGGGGAGTTTGGGAAGGATGGAGGTGGTTTTGGGGGAGTTTGGGGAGGAATTTTGGGGTTTGGAGGTGGCTTTGAGGGGAATTGGGGGTTAAGTGGGGTGGGAGAGGGGGTTTGGGGAGAGGGGAGGTGGTTTGGGGGGGATTTGAGGTGGTTTTGGGGGAGTTTGGGGAGAGGGGAGGGGATTTTGGGGGGAACTGGGGAGGATGGAAGGGGTTTTGGGGGGATTGAAGAGGATAGAGGTGGTTTTGGGGGGAACTGGGGAGGAATTTTGGGTTTTGGAGGTCGTTTTGGGGCAAATTGGGGGTTAAGTGGGGTGGGAGAGGGGGTTTGGGGGGATTTGAGGTGGTATTGAGGGGAACTGGGGAGCGTGGAGGTGTTTTTGGGGGAGTTTGGGGAGGAATTTGGGGATTAGAGAGACCAAGAGAGGATTTGGAGAGGATGGAGGCGGTTTTGGGAGGATTTGGGGGTTAAGTGGGGTGGGAGAGGGGCTTTGGGGGGATTTGGAGAGGGTGGAGGGGGTTTGGGGGGATTTGAGGGGGTTTTGGGGGAGTTTGGTAAAAGTGGAGGTGGTTTTGGGGGAGTTTGGAGAGGAATGATGGTGGTTTTGGGGGAGTTTGGGAAGGATGGAGGTGGTTTTGGGGGCATCTGGGGAGGGTGGAGGGGGAAATTGGGGGGATTCAGGGGTTAAGTGGGGTGGGAGAGGGGGTTTGGGGATTGGGGAGGGGGGGTTGGGGGGGATTGGGGAGGGTGAAGGGGGTTTGGGGGGGATTTGAGGGGGTTTTGGGGGAGTTTGGGGAGGATGGAGGGGGTTTTGGGATTCAAGTGGGATGGGAGAGGGGGTTTGGGGAGAGTGGAGGTGGTTTTGGACATTTTAGGGCTCCCAGGGGATATTTTATATATCCCGGGCAGCATTTTAGGGTTCCCAGAGGTTATTTTGGGGTTCCCAAGGGATATTTTGGGGCTCCCAGTGGACATTTTTGATATCCCAGGCAGTATTTTGGGGTTCCTAGGGGATATTTTAGGGATTACAGGGAATATTTTGGAGTTCCCAGGGGATATTTTAGGGTCCCAGGGGTCATTTTTGGGGTTCCCAGGGGATATTTTGGATATCCCAAGCAGCATTTTAGGGTTCCCAGGGGTTATTTTGGGGCTCCCAGTGGACATTTTACAGTTCCCAGGGGATGTTTTAGGGGTTCCTAGGGGATATTTTAGGGTTCCAGTTGTTTGTTCCCCCTTTTTTTTTCTTTTCTTTTTTTTCTTTTTTTTTTTTTTTTTGTTCCTAGGGGATATTTTGGGGTTACAAGGGAGTATTTTGGATATCCCAGGCAGTATTTTGGGGATCCTAGGGGACATTTTGGGGTCCCCAGGGCCCTCACAGTCGGTTCTTCATCTCCTCGGGGGATTTGCGGTGCAGCTCCCGGTACGAGTCCTCGAAGACGTGATCGCGCCGCACGTGCACGGCCATGTCCTCCTTGCGCAGGCCCTCGTCCAGGCGCTCCAGCTCCTGCCGGAAATACCTGGCCAGGGCCAAAAACGGGGGCGTCAGGGGGGCGATCCCCATTTTTTTGGGACCCCCCCATTTTTTGGGACCCCGTTTTTTGGGACCCCCAGGCCACGCACTTGCGCTTGACGTCGAAGTCCAGCACGCGGATGTAGTCGACCAGCACGGCGAAGGGGCCGTCGGCCAGGTGGGTGGTGGATTGCCGCAGGATCTGGTTCAGCACCGTCCGGTGCGTCTCTGGGGAAGGGAAACAAACACAAAAAAGGGGTTTTGGGGGTGTCCTTGAATCGGGGAACCCCCCTTTTCTAAATGCACGGTGGTTGTGGTGTTTCGGGAAGGGGAGGTTTGGCCCCGTCGGTGTTGGCGGTCGTGGGTGGGCGCTGATGGCAAAGTGTTGAGGAGGTTAAAAATCCCACAAATTCACCCTTCCCGGATTTCACTTTGCCAAAGACTTGAGGAGCCCAAAAATCCCCTGAATTTTCCCTCCCCAAAGCTTTGGGGCTCCCACAAACCCCTCTCAAATCCCTCCAAATCCCTCCAATCCAAACACCGCTCAAATCCCTCCAAACCCCGCTCAAATCCCTCCAAACCCCTCTCAAATCCTTCCAAATCCCTCCAAACCCTTCTCAAATCCCTCAAAATCCCTCTCTAACATCCCCCAAACCCCTCTCAAATCCCTCTCAAATCCCTCCAAACCCCTCTCAAATCCTTCCAAATCCCTCTCAAATCCCTCCAAACCCCTCTCAAATCCTTCCAAACCCCTCTCAAATCCCTCTCAAATCCCTCCAAATCCCTTCCCCAAAGTCCCCCTGACCCCCCAAAACCCTGTCCCCAAATCTGAGGTTCTCCCCAGCCCCCTCAAATCCCCCCCAAACCCCTTCCCCACACTCCCAATCCCTTTCCCAATCCCCTAAGCTCCCCCAAACCCCCCGCCCAAAGCCCCTAAACGCCCTCCAAGCTGCCTTCACCCCCTCCCCACATTCCCAATCCCCTTCCCCACTTGCCCAAACCCCAAAAGCTCCCCCCAAATGCCCTCCAAGCTGCCTTCAGCCCTGCCAAACCCCTTCCCCACACTCCCAATCCCCTTCCCCACTTTCCCAAACCCCAAAAGCTGCCCCCAAACACCCTCCAAGCTGCCTTCAGGCCCCCCCAAACATCCTCCCCAAACTCCCAATCCCCTTCTCCACACCTTGAGCTCCCCCAAAGCTCCCTCCAGTACCCCCAGTGCCCCTCCCAGCCCTCCCAAACCCCCTTCCCACACTCCCAATCCCTTTCCCAATCCCCTAAGCTCCCCCAAACCCCCCACCCAAAGCCCCTAAACGCCCTCCAAGCTGCCTTCAGCACCTCCCAAACACTTTCCCCACGCTCCCAATCCCCTTCCTCACTTTCCCAAACCTCAAGGCTCCCTCCAGTACCCCCCAGTGCCCCTCCCAGCCCCCCCAAACCCTTTCCCCACATTCCCAATCCCCTTCCCCACTTTCCCAAACCCCAAAAGCTCCCCCCAAACGCCCTCCAAGCTGCCTTCAGCCCCTCCCCACACTCCCAATCCCCTTCCCCACACTCCCAATCCCCTTCCCCACTCTCCCAAACCCCGAAGCTCCCCCAGTGAAGCCCCCCCTGCCCCATCTCACCGGCGAAGCGCAGGAATTTCTGCGTGTCCGGGGGCAGGCTGGCCGAGATGTGCATGGCCGAGGGCTCCCGGGAGAAGAAGGGGTCCAGGGCGGAGGGGGGTGGCGGGCGTGAGGGGCGCGGGGGACAGCGGCGGGGGCTCGTCCTTGATGTGCGCCAGCTGGCTCTCCCGCGTGTCCCGCACCGGCGGGCGGCTCTCGCGCTCCGTGGCGTGCACCAGGAAAAACGCCTCGACGGCCGGCTGGAGAACTGGGGGACAATGGGGACAGTGGTGGCACGGGGCAGGGGACAGCACAGGGACAGTGTGGGGACAGCGTGGGGGCAGCGTGGGGACAGCACAGGGATAGGGGGCAGTGGTGGCGTGCACCAGGAAAAACGCCTCGACGGCCGGCTGGAGAACTGGGGGACAACGGGGGAATGGTGGCACAGGGCAGGGGACAGCGTGGGGATGGCATGGGGAGAGCATGGGGACAGCATGGGGACAGTGTGGGGATAGGGGGCAGTGGTGGCGTGCACCAGGAAAAACGCCTCAAATGGCCGGCTGGAGAACTGGGGGACAATGGGGACAGTGGTGGCACGGGGCAGGGGACAGACTGGGGACAGCATGGGGACAGGGGGCAGTGGTGGCGTGCACCAGGAAAAATGCCTTGACAGCCGGCTGGAGAACTGGGGGACAATGGGGACAGTGGTGGTGCGGGGCGGGGGACAGCACAGGGACAGTGTGGGGACAGTGTGGGGACAGCACAGGGATAGGGGGCAGTGGTGGCATGGGGCAGGGGACAGCGTGGGGACAGGCTGGGGACAGGGGCAGTGGTGGCGTGCACCAGGAAAAACGCCTCGAATGGCCGGCTGGAGAACTGGGGGACAACGGGGGAATGGTGGCACAGGGCAGGGGACAGCACAGGGACAGGGTGGGGACAGCACAGGGACAGGGTGGGGACAGCACAGGGACAGGGTGGGGACTGGCAGGGGACAGTGTGGGGACAGGGTGAGGTCAGTGGGTGTAGTGGGGACAGGGGTCAGCACGGGGACAGTGTCAGGACAGCATGGGGGCAGCGTGGGGACAGGGGGCAGTGGTGGCGTGGGGCAGGGGACAGGGTGGGGGCAGCGTGGGGACAGCACAGGGACAGTGTGGGGTCAGTGGGTGGTGTGGGGCAGGGGTCAGCACAGGAACAGGCTGGGGACAGTGTGAGGACAGCACAGGGACAGTGTGGGGACAGCAGGCAGTGGTGGCCTGGGGCAGGGGACAGAGTGGGGACAGGCTGGGGACAGTGTGGGGACAGCACAGGGACAGTGTGGGGACAGCGGGCAGTGGTGACATGGGGCAGGGACAGCACGGGGACAAGGGCAGTGGTGGCGTGGGGCAGGGGACAGAGTGGGGATAGGGGCATGGGGCAGGGGACAGCACGGGGACAGTGTGGGGACAGTGGGTGGCGTGGGACAGGCTGGGGACAGCACAGGGACAGTGGGTGGCGTGGGGCAGGGGACAGGCTGGGGACAGTGTGGGGTCAGTGGATGGCGTGGGACAGGCAGGGGACAGCATGGGGACAGCACGGGGACAGCGTGGGGACAGTGTGGGGACAGGGTGGGGACAGGGTGGGGACAGCGTGGGGACACGCACCGAGCACGGCGTGCTGGTCGTGCGACTCCTCGAGCTCCTTGAGGCACTCTCCCAGCATGTCCCACAGCTCGTCCAGGCTCAGCTGCTCGCTCAGCAGGGGCAGCTCCGGGGGCCGCTCCTCCCTGTCCCTGTCCCTGTCCCTGTCCCTGTCCCGGTCCCGGTCCCGGTCCCCGCCCTGCGCAGCCTCGGGGCCTGGGGTGGGGGGGACACGGTCAGGACATGGCTGCGTGAGCAGTGACACCCCAAAAGTGACACCCAGTGTGAGCAGTGACACCCAGTGTGAGCAGTGACACCCAAACAGTGACACCCAAGCAGTGACACCCAGTGTGAGCACTGACACCCCAAAAGTGACACCCAGTGTGAGCAGTGACACCCAAACAGTGACACCCAACAGTGACACCCAGTGTGAGCAGTGACACCCAGTGTGAGCAGTGACACCCAAACAGTGACACCCAAGCAGTGACACCCAGTGTGAGCAGTGACACCCCAAAAGTGACACCCAGTGTGAGCAGTGACACCCAAACAGTGACACCCAAGCAGTGACACCCAGTGTGAGCAGTGACACCCAAACAGTGACACCCAACAGTGACACCCAGTGAGCAGTGACACCCAAACAGTGACACCCAGTGTGAGCAGTGACACCCAACCAATGACACCCCAACGTGACCATTGACACCCCAACAATGCCACCCAACCAGTGCCACCCCAGCAGTGACACCCAAGCAGTGACACCCATATGAACAGTGACACCCAATGTGAGCAGTGACACCCAACGTGACCACTGACACCCCAACAATGCCACCCAACCAGTGCCACCCCAGCAGTGCCACCCCAGCCCAGCAGTGCCACGCCCTGCAGTGACACTGGGATGGCCCCACACCAGCACCAGCCCGGGAGCGGGGATGGCCCCAGTGGTGGCACTGGGGGTGACTGGGTGACAATGGGGGACAACTGGGCCATACTGGAGGGTGACAGGGTGGCACTGTGGGTGACTGGGTGGCACTGGGCGGCACTGGGCCGTACTGGAGGGTGACTGGGCGGCACTGGGAGGTCACTGGGTGGCACTGGGAGGTCACTGGGTGGCACTGGGCCGTCCTGGTGGGTGACTGGGCAGTGCTGGAAGGTGACTGGGTGGCACTGGGTGGCACTGGTTGGCACTGGGCCGTACTGGGGGGTGACCGGGGGGGTTCTCGGTGGCACTGGGTGGCACTGGGTGGCACTGGGTGGCACTGGTTGGCACTGGGCCGTACTGGAGGGTGACTGGGCAGCACTGGGAGGTCACTGGTTGGCACTGGTTGGCACTGGGCCGTTCTGGGGGTGACCGGGGGGGTTCTCGGTGGCACTGGGAGGTCACTGGGTGGCACTGGTTGGCACTGGGCCATACTGGAGGGTGACTGGGCAGCACTGGGTGGCACTGGGCTGTTCTGGGGGGTGACTGGGCAGTGCTGGAAGGTCACTGGGTGGCACTGGGTGGCACTGGTTGGCACTGGGCCGTTCTGGGGGGTGACCCGGGGGGTTCTCGGTGGCACTGGGTGGCACTGGGAGGTCACTGGGTGGCACTGGGTGGCACTGGGTGGCACTGGGCCGTTCTGGGGGGTGACCGGGGGGGTTCTCGGTGGCACTGGGAGGTACTGGGTGGCACTGGGTGGCACTGGTTGGCACTGGGCGGCACTGGGCAGCACTGGAGGGTGACTGGGCGGCACTGGGAGGTACTGGGCGGCACTGGTTGGCACTGGGTGGCACTGGGCCGTTCTGGGGGTGACCGGGGGGGTTCTCACCCACGTCCTGCGGGGCGGGCGAGGGCTGGTCCACGTCCATGGGCGACTCCTCGCGCCGGGGGACGGCGTCCGCGGGCCCGGCCTCCGACTGGGGGGGACGGCGGCGGCTTTAGGGGGCCGGGACCCCCCCGGGGGAGCCCCCAGAGCCTCCCCGGGCCGGGGGGACCCCCAAACATGGGGGGGGGAGGGGGAGAAGCGGGAGGGAGATGGGGAGAGGGAGGGGGGAAGGAGGGGGAGGATGATGAAGATGGAAGAGGCTGAAGGAGAAGGATGAGGATGATGAAGAGGAAGGTGAGGGTGATGATGGGGACGGGCAGGAGGAAGGCTGCTGTGGGGGAGTGGGGGCAGGAGGGGAGGGGAAGCGAGGATGAGGAGGGGATGGGAGAACGAGGATGGGAAGGAGGAGGCTGAGGAGGGTGAGGGCTGAGAGGATGAAGATGAGGGGGCAGGAGGAGGCTGAGGAGGGTCAGGGAAGGGAAGATGAGGAGGATGAGGAGGGATGGAGGAAGGGGAGGGATGAGGGGGCTGAGGAGGGAGTGAGGATGATGAGGAGGGGGTGAGGACAATGGGGAGGGGGTGAGAATGATGGGGATGATGAGGAGGGAGGGGATGAGGATGATAAGGAGGGGATGAGGATGATGAGGATGATGAGGATGGGGTGAGAATGACGAGGAGGGGATGAGGATGATGAGGAGGGGATGAGGATGATGAGGATGGGGTAAGGATGATGAGGATGATGAGGAGGGGATGAGGGTGATGAGGATGATGAGGATGGGGTGAGGACAATGGAGAGGGGCTGAGGATGATGAGGAGGGGGTGAGGATGATGAGGAGGGGGTGAGAATGATGAGGATGATGAGGATGGGGTGAGGACAAGGAGGATGGGGTGAGGATGACGAGGATGATGAGGATGGGGTGAGGATGATGAGGAGGGGGTGAGAATGACGAGGATGATGAGGATGGGGTGAGGACAATGGGGAGGGGGTGAGGATGATGAGGATGATGAGGAGGGCGTGACAATGACGAGGAGGGGCGGGCCGAGGAGGCCGAGGATGAGGAGGAGGAGGAGGAGGAGGCCCAAGAGGCCGGGCCGGGGCAGGCAGGAGCGGAGGGAGGAAGAGCAGGGCAGGGTGGAGGAAGGCGGCCGTGCTAACCGTGTCTCCCTGCTGCCGCCTCCGGGCCCTCTGGCCCTCACGTACCATTTGTATGATGGCGTCGGCCTCGGCCTCCAGCTGCCGGACGGCGGCCTGGATGCTGCCGGCCGCCCCCAGCCCCGCGGCGCCTGCGGCACAGAGGGCAGCGGTCAGTCAGCACGGACAGTGGTCAGTCAGAACCGACAGCACGGACAGCATGGACAGCGGTCAGCACGGACAGCATGGACAGTGGTCAGCATGGACAGCACGGACAGCATGGTCAGCACAGACAGCATGGACAGTGGTCAGCAGTCAGTGGTCAGCACGGACAGCATGGACAGTGGTCAGTCAGCACGGACAGCACGGACAGCACGGACAGTGGTCAGCACAGACAGCATGGACAGTGGTCAGCACAGACAGTGGTCAGCACCGACAGCACGGACAGTGGTCAGTCAGCATGGACAGCGGTCAGCACCGACAGCACTGACAGCACGGACAGTGGTCAGCATGGACAGCACGGACAGCGGTCAGCACGGACAGTGGTCAGCGGTCAGTCAGCATGGACAGCACAGACAGCATGGACAGTGGTCAGTCAGCATGGACAGCGGTCAGCACCGACAGCACCGACAGCACGGACAGTGGTCAGCACGGACAGCACGGACAGCATGGTCAGCATGGACAGCACAGTCAGCGGTCAGCACGGACAGCACGGACAGCATGGTCAGCACGGACAGTGGTCAGCACAGACAGCACGGACAGTGGTCAGCATGGACAGCACGGACAGCACGGACAGCGGTCAGCACTGACAGCATGGACAGCACGGACAGTGGTCAGCGGTCAGTCAGCATGGACAGCACAGTCAGCGGTCAGCACGGACAGCACGGACAGCACGGACAGTGGTGTGCACGGACAGCACAGACAGTGGTCAGCACGGACAGCATGGTCAGCAGTCAGTGGTCAGCATGGACAGCAGGGACAGCATGGTCAGCGGTCAGCACCGACAGCATGGACAGCATGGACAGCACGGACAGTGGTCAGTCAGCACAGACAGCACGGACAGTGGTCAGCATGTCCAGCGGTCAGCATGTCCAGCAGTCAGTGGTCAGCATGTCCAGCGGTCAGCATGTCCAGCGGTCAGCGCGGCGGCCGGAGTGGCCCTTACCCAGCCGGCCGGGCTGCTTGGCCTTGCGGTGCGCCCGGCGCGTGTCGTCGCGCAGCTGGATGATGACCTGCAGCACGCGCAGGAAGAAGCGCTGCGTGGACGTCTTGGAGGTCAGCACGGACATGGAGGGCAGCTGCAGCTCCCGGCCGCCCAGAGCGCGCTTCTGCGACGCCACGATGACCACGCTCTCGGCCGTGTCAAAGCTGGGGGACAGGACGGGGTCAGGGGTCATGGACGGGGGTCAGGGGTCATGGGGAATGGCCACGATGACCACGCTCTCGGCCGTGTCAAAGCTGGGGGACAGGACGGGGTCAGGGGTCATGGACGGGGGTCAGGGGTCATGGACAGGGGTCAGGGGTCATGGGGAATGGCCACAATGACCACGCTCTCGGCCGTGTCAAAGCTGGGGGACAGGACAGGGTCAGGGGTCATGGACGGGGGTCAGGGGTCATGGGGAATGGCCACGATGACCACGCTCTCGGCCGTGTCAAAGCTGGGGGACAGGACGGGGGTCAGGGGTCATGGGGAATGGCAGGGACAGCGGTCAGTGGTCATCAGTGGGGCAACAGGGAGTGGGCAGTGGTCATCAAAAGGGACGACAGGGAGTGGTCATTGCTGGAGACCAGCGGGAATGGTCATCAGTGGGGACAATGGGCAGTGGTCATCAGTGGGGACAGTGGGGAGTGGTCATCAGTGGGGACAATGGGGAACGGTTATCAGTGGGGACCAGGAGGAAAGGGCAGTGGTCATCAGAGGGGCAACAGGGAGTGGTCATCGGTGGGGACAGTGGGGAGTGGTCATCGGTGGGGAAAATGGGCAGTGGCCATCAGTGGGGACAATGGGGAATGGTCATCAGTGGGGACAATGGGGAATGGTCATCAGTGGGGACCAGGAGGAAAGGGCAGTGGTCATCAGAGGGGCAACAGGGAGTGGTCATCGGTGGGGACAGTGGGGAGTGGTCATCGGTGGGGACAATGGGCAGTGGTCATCAGTGGGGACAATGGGGAATGGTCATCAGTGGGGACAAGGGGGAATGGTGGCACAGTGGTCATCAGCATGGACACCAGAGAGGGACAGGAGGTGCCACCATGCCCAGGACAGGGACAGGAGGGGTCAGTGGTGCCCAGGACAGGGACAGGAGGTGTCCCCATACCCAGGACAGGGACAGGAGGTGTCAGTGGTGCCCAGGACAGGGACAGGGACAGGAGGTGTCCCAGCACTCAGGACAGGGACGGGAGGTGTCCCCACACCCAGGACAGGGACAGGAGGTGCCCCCATGCCCAGGACAAGGATAGGAGGGGTCAGTGGTGCCCAGGACAGGGACCGGAGGTGTCCCCAGCACTCAGGACAGGGACAGGAGGTGTCCCCCTGCCCAGAACAGGGATGGGAGGTGTCACAGCACTCAGGACAGGGACAGGAGGTGTCCCCATGCCCAGGACAGGGACAGGAGGTGTCACAGCACTCAGGACAGGGACGGGAGGTGTCCCCACGCCCAGGACAGGGACGGGAGGGGTCAGTGGTGCCCGGGACAAGGACAGGAGGTGGCACCATGCCCAGGACAGGGAGAGGAGGTGTCCCCAGCACTCAGGACAGGGACAGGAGGTGTCCCCACGCCCAGGACAAGGATAGGAGGGGTCAGTGGTGCCCAGGACAGGCACAGGAGGTGCCACCATGCCCAGGACAGGGACAGGAGGTGTCCCCACGCCCAGGACAGGGACAGGAGGTGCCCCCATGGCCATGCCAGCCCCCGGGCTGGGCGGGCACTCACCGGCTCTGCATTTTGCCCTTGAGCTTGGCGCTGGGGGGCTGCTCCTCAGGGAGCCCCTCGGGGGACGGGGCCTCGAGCTGCGCCCGCCGCTGCTGCTCCAGGTTGTACTCACGGAGCTCGGCCAGCAGCGTCCCTGGGGGGGGGCACGGGCTGGGACCCTCTGACCACCCCCACTGACCACAGGGCACCCCCAGCCTGCCCCACCTGGGACCCCCACGCTGGTCCTGGCGGCCCAGATCCTCTCCAGCACCCCCCCAATCACAGAGGAGCCCCCACCCGCCCAGGGGTCTCCCTTATCACTCTGGTGGCACGGGGCCCACCCCCAGGACCCCCCCTCACTGATTTGGTGACACAGGACCCCCCCTCACTGATTTGGTGACACAGGACCCCCTCAGGAACCCCCCTCACCATTCAGGTGACACAAGCCCCTCCCAGGACCCCTCCTCACTGATTTGGTGACACACAGCCCTCCCCCAGGACCCCCCCCCATCACTGATCTGGTGGCACAGGGCTCCCCCCCA
Source organism: Agelaius tricolor (assembly GCF_023055355.1). NCBI lineage: Eukaryota > Metazoa > Chordata > Aves > Passeriformes > Icteridae > Agelaius > Agelaius tricolor. The sequence continues at coordinate 85,892 of NW_027269364.1, read as the reverse complement.
GGACCCCCCCTCCCCATTTTGGTGGCTCAGAACCCCTCCCCAGGACCCCCCTCACCAATTTGGTGACACAGGACCCCCCCCTCACCATTCTGGTGACACAAGCCTCTCCCAGGACCCCTCCTCACCAATTTGGTGACACAGGGTCCCCTCCCAGGACCCCCCCTCACTGATTTGGTGACACAGGGGCCCCCCCTCACCATTCAGGTGACACAAGCCCCTTCCCAGGACCCCCCCTCCCCATTTTGGTGTCTCAGAACCCACCCCCAGGACCCCCCCTCACCAATTTGGTGACACAGGGTCCCCTCCCAGGACCCCCCCTCCCCATTTTGGTGTCTCAGAACCCCTCCCCAGGCCCCCCCCTCACCGATCTGGCGGCACAGGGCCCCCCCCAGCTGCCGGGCCCCGCTGAGCAGCAGCCGCAGCACCGTGTCCCTGGTCCCCGCGTCGCCGCGGGACAGCTGCAGCAGGACATTGGCCGCGTCCTCCAGCCCCTCCTCCGAGCACGAGTGCGACGTCAGCACCTGCGGGGGGCACGCGGCGGGGTTGGGGACACCTGGGGACAGCAGGGGACAGCAGGGGACAGCGGGACACCCCCCCTGTGCCCAGCCTGGCCACCCCCGGTACCTCCACGGAGAGCTGGAGCTGGCTCTCGGTCAGGCCCGTGGCCGCCAGCCGGGGGTCAGAGCCACCCTCGGGGACCTTGGCAGGGGACTTGGAGCTCTTGGCAGGGGCTGGGGACAGCAGGGACACATGGTGGTGGGGGTGGTGGCAGTGGGTGGGAGATGCCACCAAGGCCATCAGCATCCACCTGGCACAGGCTGCTCCTTGTGACCCCCTGTGTCACTGGGTGCCATCCCTGTCACCGCATTCTCTCCATGTCCTATCCCTGTCCCACCCCTGTCCCATTCCTGTCCCCATGTCCCCATCCCAATGCTCTCAGCTCTGTCCCCATCCCTACGTTCCCACCCCTGTCCCTGTTCCCATGTCACACCCCAGTCGCCCTGTTCCTGTGTCCCATATGTGCCCCAAGCACGTCCCCCTGTCCCCATATCCCATCCCTGTCTCTGTGTTCACATCACGTATCCCCCTGTCCCCATCCCTGTCCCCCTGTCCCCATCATCATCCCCCCGTCCCCATCCCTGTCCTTGTCCCCATCCCTGTCCCCCTGTCCCCATCATCATCCCCCTGTCCCCATCCCTGTCCCCATCCCTGTCCCCCTGTCCTCATCATCATCCCCCTGCCCCCATATCCCCGTCTCCATCCCTGTCCCCATCCCCATCCCCATGTCCCCCTGTCCCCATCTGTGTCCCCTGTCCCCATCATCATCCCCATCCCCATCCCTGTCCCAGCCCCCATCCACCTGTCCCCCTGTCCCATCCCCATGTCCCCATCCCTGTCCCCCTGTCCCCATCCCTCTCCCTCTCTCCATCCCCATCCCCCTCTCTCCATCCCTGTCCCCATCCCCATCCCCATCCCTGTCCCCATTCCCCTGTCTCCATCCCCGTCCACATCCCTGTCCCCATCCCTGTCCCCTCATCCCCATCCCTGTCCCCCCATCCCTGTCCCCATCCCCCTGTCCCCATCCCCGTCCCCATCCCTGTTCCCCCATCCCTGTCCCCCCATCCCCCTGTCCCCATCCCTCTGTCCCCCTGTCCCCATCCTCATCCCTGTCCCCCTGTCCCCATCCCCATCCCCATCCCCCTGTCCCCATCCCTGTTCCCCCATCCCTGTCCCCCCATCCCTGTCCCCATCCCCCTGTCCCCATCCCCGTCCCCATCCCTGTCCCCCCATCCCTGTCCCCATCCCCCTGTCCCCATTCCCTCTGTCCCCCTGTCCCCATCCCTGTCCCCCCATCCCCGTCCCTGTCCCCCTGTCCCCATCTCCCTGTTCCCCCATCCCTGTCCCCATCCCCATCCCCATCCCTGTCCCCATCCCCATCCGTGTCCCCATCCCCATCCCCGTCCCCATCCCCATCCCCGTCCCCATCCCCATTCCCGTCCCCATCCCTGTCCCCATCCCTGTCCCCCCATCCCCGTCCCTGTCCCCCTGTCCCCATCTCCCTGTTCCCCCATCCCTGTCCCCATCCCCATCCCTGTCCCCATCCCCATTCCCATCCCCATCCCCATCCCCTTGTCCCCATCCCTGTCCCCACACTCACCCGCGGCTCCTCCAGCCGTGGCCGCTCCTCCTCCTCCTCCTCCTCCGTTTCCCCCCTGTCCCGGGGGGCTCCCAGGGGCCGCCCCCGCCCCTGTCCCCGCCCCCGTCCCTGTCCCCCCCCCCTGCAGCGGGCGGGGCGGGCGCGGGGGGGGCGGGGGCTCCGTTCTGGGGCGCCGCCCCCCCCTCGCCGGCCTTGCCCCCCTCGGGGAGGGCGATGGAGATGAGGGACAGGAGGCGCAGCAGCTTCTCGGTGAGGAGGGGGCTGCGGCGGATGACGCCGTGCGACAGCATGTTCATCAGCTGCCCCAGGGGCGACGCCTCCAGGCCCCCCCCGGCCGCCTCGGGCTCGGGGCCGCCCCCCGCCGCCCCCGGCCCGCGCCGACCCCTTCCCCTTCCGGCTCACGTTCATGTTGTCCAGCTTGACCAGCAGGTCCCAGAAATCGGTGGACAGAGAGCCCGATTGGGATTGGGGGGGCAGGGTTTGGGAGGGGGCGGCGGTGCTGGGGGGCGGAGGGGGCGGCGGTGCTGGGGGGGTTTGGGGGGGCGCGGGAGGGCAAGGGCTGCCCCCGGAGGATTTGGGGGGGCCGCGGTCGCGCTCCGGCTCGGCGCCGGGGTCTCGGCCTCGCTGTTGGGTGAAGTGGCTGGGGAAGACCTGGGGGGGGGACACAGGAGGGGCTGATGACCCCAAAACCACCCCAAAACTACCCCAAAACCAGCCCAAAACCAGCCCAAAACCACCCCAAAACCACCCCAAAACCATCCCAAAACCACCCCAAAACCATCCCAAAACCACCCCAAAACCATCCCAAAACCACCCCAAAACCATCCCAAAACCATCCCAAAACTACCCCAAAACCATCCCAAAACCACCCCAAAACCATCCCAAAACCACCCCAAAACCACCCCAAAACCACCCCAAAATTACCCCAAAATTACCCCAAAATTACCCCAAAACCATCCCAAAACTACCCCAAAACCAGCCCGGAGTCCCCCTGTGCCCCCCATCCCAGTCCCCCCCACCACAGAGGTTTTGGGGATCCTCCCCCCCCATCCCAGTCCCCACAGAGGTTTTGGGGATCCTCCCCCCCCCATCCCAGTCCCCACAGAGGTTTTGGGGATCCTCCCCCCCCCCCCATCCCAGTGCCACTGGGAGGGACCCCAAGTATGGGGAAGGGTCCCCAGTTGTGCCTCCCCCTGCCCCCAAAGCGCCCCCAGGTGTGGGGGGCGCTCAGCTCCCCCATGGAATGTTCCAGTGCCCCCCCAGTTACCCCTCAATGTGCCCCAGTGCGCCCCAAAATGTCCCAAGCAAACCCCAAGACCCCTCAAGGAACCCCAAGACCCCTCAAGGAACCCCCCAGAAACCCAATATCGTTCCCCAATTTCCCCTGAACAGCCCTAAATGACTCCCTCACATGCCAAGAAACCTTCAAGGAACATTCCAGAAACCCGATACCATACTCCAGTGTTCCCCAAAGAGCCCCAAACCACCCCTTAATGTGCCAAGGAACCTTCCAGAAACCCAAACCCCTCAAGGAACCTTCCAGAAACCCAATAACGGGCTCTAGCATTCCCCAATTTCCCCCCAAACCACCCCTTAACGTGCCAAAAACCTTCCAGGAACCTTCCAAAAGGCCCAGAAACACCCCCCAGTTCTCCTCCAAGAGCCCCAAACCACCCCTTAACATGCCAAAAACCTCCCAGAAACCTCCCAAAAAGCCCAGTAACATCCCCTAATTCTCCTCCAAGACCCCCAAACCACCCCTTAATGTGCCAAAATACCTTCAAGGAACCTTCCAGAAACCCAAAAATGGGTTCTAATGTCCTCCAATTCCTCCCCAAACCACCCCTTAACGTGTCAAAATACCTTCCAGAAACCTCCCAAAAACCCAATAACTTTCCCCAAAGAGCCCCAAACCACCCCTTAACGTGCCAAAAACCTTCCAGGAACCTCCCAAAAACCCAGTAACTTTCCCCAATTTCCCTTGATCAGCCTGAAACCGCCCCTTAACGTGCCAAAAACCTTCCAGAAACCTCCCAAAACCCCAATTATGGTCTCCAGTTTCCCTTGATCAGCCCCAAACCACCCCTTAACGTGCCAAAAACCTTTCAAGGAACCTCCCAAAAACCCAATAACTTTCCCCAAAGAGCCCCAAACCACCCCTTAACGTGCCAAAAACCTTCCCGGAACCTCCCCAAAAGCCCAGTAACACCCCCCAATTCTCCTCCAAGACCTCCAAACCACCCCTTAACGTGCCAAAAACCTTCAAGAAACCTCCCAAAAACCCAGTAACTTTCCCCAAAGAGCCCCAAACCGCCCCTTAACGTGCCAAAAACCTCCCAGGAACCTCCCCAAAGGCCCAGAAACACCCCCAGCTCTCCCCGCGCGCCCACCTTGGCCAGCTGGATGAGCGTGTCCAGCACGTGCCGGCACACCACGGGCGCGGCCTGCGGGTGGATGTGGACGGCGGAGCCGGCGGCCGCCGCGTGTTTCTCCGTGTGCTTGCGGCCGGGCGCGCGCTGGATCTGGAAGATGTTGGTCCTGCAGCCCAAGGCGGCGTCCATGGACACGGAGAGCCAGGAGAGCTGCCCGGAGCTGCGCGATTCCATGCGGTGCAGCAGGTCCAGCCCGCGTGGCTCCGCGGCCGAGCCGGGCCCGGCGCGGCTTCCGCCACCTCCGCCTCCTCCGCCGCCTCCACCTCCACGGCCCCTTGGGCGCTCCTCGGCGGCCGGGCCGGGGGTCCCGCGAGGGGTCTCGAGGCAGAGCTCGCTCTCGCTGCTGCGCTGCAGGATGGACAGGAGGCTGCGCACCACCCAGCCCCGCGTGGGAGCGTGGTAGCAGAGGTTGCGCAGGACGCGGTGCAGGCGGCTGGTGTTGAGCTTGGGCTCGTCCACGAAGAGCAGCACCAGCAGGCAGGACAGAGCTTCGTGGTCCAGCAGGAGCCGCCCGCGGAGGCGGAGCAGGCTGTCCACGCTGCTGCCCGCCGGCCTGGGGACAGGGGACAGGCAGGAGTGACCCAAAGTGACCCAAAACAGACCCCAAAGTGACCCTAAACTGCCCTGTCCACACTGCTGCCTGCTGGCCTGGGGATGGCCAGGAGCGACCCAAAGTGACCCAAAACAGACCCCAAACTGGCCCAAAACAGACCCCAAACTGCCCTGTCCACGCTGCTGCCCGCCGGCCTGGGGATGGGGGACAGGCAGGAGTGACCCAAAGTGACCCAAAACAGACCCCAAAGTGACCCTAAACTGCCCTGTCCACTCTGCTGCCCGCCGGCCTGGGAATAGCCAGAAGTGACCCAGAGTGACCCAAAATGACCCAAAACAGAGCAGTAAACCAGCCCCAAACTGACCCCAAACTGACCCTAAACTGATCCCAGACTGACCCCAAAGTGCCCTGTCCATGCTGCTGCCCACCGGCCTGGGGATGGGAGACAGGCAGGAGTGACCCAAAGTGACCCAAAACAGCCCAAACTGGCCCAAAAAAGAGCACTAAACCAGCCCCAGACTGACCCCAAACTGCCCTGTCCACGCTGCTACCTGCCGGCCTGGGGATGGGAGACAGGCAGGAGTGACCCAGAGTGACCCAAAACAGAGCCCAAACTGGCCCAAAACTGACCCCAAACTGACCTGTCCATGATGCTGCCTGCCAGCCTGGGGGACAGCTGAGACTGACCCCAAACTGACCCCAAATTGATCTAAACCAACCCCAAACTGACCTGAACCAACCCTGAACTGCCCTGTCCACTCTGCTGCCTGCCGGCCTGGGGACACGGTTATACCCCAACTGATCCAAAACTGACCCCAAACCAACCCCAAAATGAGCCCTAAACCAACCCCAAACACACCCAGACATCCCTTACCCTCTCAGGCTGTCACGCCCACCCCACAGCCGTGTCCCCACAGCTGCGCCCCCACCCCACTGACCTGCTGTGACCTCACCCCACAGCTGTTCCCCCGCCCCACAGCTGTAACCGCACCCCACAGCCATGACCCCACCCCACAGCTGTGATCCCAGAACTGTGCCCTGCCCCACAGCTGTGATCCCACAGCTCTACCACCACCCCACAGCCATGACCCCACCCCAGAACTGTGCCCCCACCCCAGAGCTGTGCTGTGACCCCTGCCCCACAGCCATGACCCCACCCCAGAGCTGTGCCCCCACCCCAGAGCTGTGCCCCCACCCCTGAGCTGTGACCCCACCCCACAGCTGTGCCCCCGTCCCACAGCCATGCCCCCACCCCACAGCCATGACCCCACCCACAGCTGTGGTCCCAGAACTGTGCCCCTGCCCCACAGCTGTGATCCCACAGCTCTACCACCACCCCAGAGCTGTGCTCCCACCCCAGAACCATGACCCCACCCCACAGCCATGACCCCACCCCAGAGCTGTGCCCCCACCCCACAGCCATGACCCCACCCCAGAGCTGTGCTGTGACCCCAACCCCACCCCATAGCCATGACCCCACCCCACAGCCATGACCCCACCCCAGAGCTGTGACCCCACCCCACAGCCATGACCCCAACCCCACAGCCATGACCCCACCCCATAGCCGTGCCCCCGCCCCACAGCCGTGCCCCCGCCCCACTGACCTGCTGTGGGTGCCGGTGCCCCCCATGTGGAAGGTGCCCCCCCTCTGCACCGCCAGCCGCGTGTACTGAACGCCCCGGTTGCCGCTGAGCCGGCTGGTGAACGCTGCGGGGACAGGGACAGCGGTGTCACACAGTGGGGACACGGCACAGGGACACCGGGGACATGACACACACTGGGGACACTGGGGATGTGTCACACAGCAGGGACACCAGGGATGTGTCACACAGCAGGGACACCAGGGATGTGTCACAGAGCGGGGACACGGCATGGACTGGGGACACTGGGGATGTGACACACACTGGGGACACGGCACACACTGGGGACACTGGGGACATGTCAGACACTGGGAACACCAGGGATGTGTCACACAGCGGGGACACGGCACGGACTGGGGACACTGGGAAATTGTTACACACCAGGGACACAGCACACACTGGGGACACCGGGGACATGTCATACACTGGGGACACCAGGGCTGTGTCACAGAGCGGGGACACGGCATGCACTGGGGACACCAGGGATGTGACACACACTGGGGACACCGGGGACGTGTCACAGAGTGGGGACATGGAACGGACTGGGGATACCGGGGATGTGACACACACTGGGGACATGGCACGGACTGGGGACACCAGTGATGTGTCACACAGCAGGGACAGACTGGGGACATCGGGGATGTGTCACAGAGCAGGGACACGGCACGGACTGGGGACACTGGGGATGTGACACACACTGGGGATGTGTCACACACCAGCGACACCAGGGATTTGTCACACACTGAGGACAGCAGGGGAGTGTCACACAACGAGGACACGGGGGATTTGTCACACACTGGGGATTTGTCACACACTGGGGATGTGTCACACACACCGAGGACATGTCACATCAACCAGGGGGACACAGGAACGCGTCAGGTGTCAGGGACATTTCGCACCCTGGGGACAGGGGCAGACTGAGGGAATCAGGATGGGGACACAAGGAAGGGGGGGCAGGGGACAACAACAACATGACACTGAAGGAACTGGGGGGGCAGAGAGAACTGGGGGGGACACAGAGAGAACTGGGGACATTGAGGGATTTGGGGGGACACAGGGGGATTCAGGGGGACACAGAGGGATTCGGGGTGACACAGAGGGATTCAGGGGGACACAGAGGGACTCGGGGTGACACACAGGGATTTGGGGTGACACACAGGGATTCAGGGTGACACACAGGGATTCAGGGGGACACAGAGGGACTCGGGGTGACACACAGGGATTTGGGGTGACACACAGGGATTCAGGGTGACACAAAGGGATCTGGGGTGACACACAGGGATTCAGGGGTACACACAGAGAGATTCAGGGGTGACACAGAGGGATTCAGGGTGACACACAGGGATTTGGGGTGACACAGAGGGATCCAGGGGGACACACAGGGATTCAGGGGTACACAGAGGGACTCAGGGGGACACACAGGGATTCGGGGGACACACAGGGATCCAGGGGGACACACAGGGATCCAGGGGTACACACAGGGATAGGGGGGACACAGAGGGAACTGTGGGGGACACACAGGGATTCAGAGGTGACACACAGGGATCCAGGGGTACACAGAGGGACTCAGGGTGACACACAGGGATCCAGGGTGACACACAGGGATTCAGAGGTGACACAGAGGGATTCAGGGGTACACACAGGGATTCAGGGGTGACACACAGGGACTCAGGGTGACACACAGGGATCCGGGGTGACACACAGGGATTCAGGGGTGACACACAGGGATTCGGGGTGACACACAGGGATCCAGGGTGACACACAGGGATCCAGGGGGACACACAGGGACTCAGGGATGACACACAGGCATTCAGGGGTGACACACAGGGATGCAGGGGCAGCAGGCCAGGTGCCCCCTCACCGGGGCTGCGCAGGATGGCCGAGAGCGCCGAGGTGCTGGAGTGGCCGAAGAGGCGCTCGTGCATCAGCTGCCGCTGCCGCGCCTCCTGCTCGCGCCGCAGCGCCTGCGCCTCGGCCGCGATGTCCGGCGGCATCACGGCCAGCACCGAGTCCTCCATGTCCTCCAGCACCGAGCGCCGCAGCTCCGACGGCAGCGTCTGGATGAACGTCACCGGGTCCATGGGCGCGTCCGAGCCCGTGGCCTGAGCCAGCTCCCGCCGCTGCTGCTCCGCCCGCTGCTGCGCCAGCACCTGTGGGGGACAGCGCCTGCTGGGACACGGCCGGACGGGACACGGCCGGGGGGCACGGCCAGAGAGAGAGCGTGGCCATGGAGGGGGGGGTGTACCAAAGAGGCCACGCCCTGAGAGGCCACGCCCCAAGAGGAAATGCCCTGAGAGGCAACACCCCAAAGGGGCCACGCCCCTATGGGGATGTGTCCCAAAGAGGCCACGCCCTGAGAGACCACGCCCCAAAGAGGCCACACCCTGAGAGACCATGTCCCAAAGAGGCCACGCCCTGAGAGACCATGCCCCAGAGAGGCCACACCCCTATGGGGACATGTCCCAAAGAGGCCACGCCCTGAGAGACCACGCCCCAAAGAGGAAATGCCCTGAGAGGCAACACCCCAAAGAGGCCACGCCCTGAAAGGCCACACCCTGAGAGATCACACCCCAAAGAGGCCACACCTCTATGGGGACATGTCCCAAAGAGGCCACGCCCTGAGAGGCCACGCCCCAAAGAGGCCACACCCTGGGAGACCATGCCCAGAGAGGCCACGCCCCCGTGGGGACATGTCCCAAAGAGTCCATGCCCTGAGAGGCCACACCCCAAAGAGTCCACGCCCTTAGAGACCACGCCCCAAAGAGGCCACGCCCCTATGGGGATGTGTCCCAAGAGTCCACACCCTGAGAGACCACGCCCCAAAGAGGCCACAGCCCTATGGGGACATGTCCCAAAGAAGACACACCCAAAGAGGCCACATGCTGAGAGACCACGCCCATATGGGGACACACCCCAAAGAGGCCACACCCCTATGGGGACATGTCCCAAAGAGGCTGCACCCTGGGACCACGCCCCCATGTGGACTCACCCCAAAGAAGCCACACCCCAAAGAGGCCACACCTCCACGTGGCCACACCCAAACAGGCCACACCCTTTAGTCCTACCCAAACCCACCCCCTCTTAGCCCCGCCCCAAGACCACACCCAACCTTTAGCCCCGCCCACAGCACGGCCACACCCACCTCCTCCTGGATGGCCGGGGGCAGCGCCGCCAGGAACTCGGGGCTGACCTCGGTGAGGCCGGGATTGGCCACCACGGGCGGGGCGGGGCTGGCGGTGGGCGGGGCCCGCGCGGGTGGGCGGATCCCCAGCTGGTTCTGCAGCACCTCCCGCCTGATGTCATCCGGTAACGCCGCCAGGAACGAGGGGTCCACGCCCTCGGGGAGGCTGATCCCTGTGACACGGCGGGGACGGGTTGGGGACAGCCCGGGGAACGGACCGGAACCTTCCAGGGATGTCCCTCAGAGCCTCTGGGGACAGCCTGAAATCCCTCAGGGGCACCCCGAAACCATCAGGGAGAGAGAGCCCTAAAAATCTCTGGGGACACCCTGAAATCTCTCAGGGACACCCCGAAACCATCAGGGAGAGAGAGCCCTAAAAATCTCTGGGGACACCCTGAAATCTCTCAGGGACACCCCAAAACCAGCAGGGACACCCTAGAACCCCCAGGGACATCCCTAAAAGCTTCTCAGGGACACCCCAAAACTCCCAAGGACACCTCAAAACCATCAGGGACACCCCAAAACTCCCAAGGACATCCCTAAAAGTTTCTCAGGGACACCCCAAAACCCCCAGGGACATCCCTAAAAGCTTCTCAGGGACACCCCAAAACTGCCAAGGACATCCCTAAAAACATCTCAGGGACATCCTGAAATCCCCAGGGACACCTCAAAACCATCAGGGACACCCCAAAACCCCCATGGACATCCCTAAAAACATCTCAGGGACACCCCAAAACCCCCAGGGACAACCCTAAAAGCTTCTCAGGGACACCCCAAAACCCCCAGAGACACCCCAAAACCATCAGGGACACCCTGGAACCTTTAGGGACATCCCTAAAGACCTCTCAGGGACATCCCTAAACCCCCAGGGACACCCCAAAACCATCAGGGACATCCCTAAAATCCTTCGGAGACACCCCAAAACACATGGGGACCCCTTTACAACCTTCACGGACAACCAGAAACTTGCAGGGAGACAGGGGGTTCTGGAGGGTGACAGAGGGGACACGGGGCACGGGGTGTCACTGACCGGTGACAGGGGACACAGGGGTGGCACTGACCAATGAGAGGGGACACAGGGGTGGCACTGAGAGGGGACACAGGCCTGACATTGACCAGCCAGAGGGGACACAGGGCTGGCACTGAGAGGGGACACAGGGCTGGCACTGACCGGTGACAGGGGACACAGGGGTGTCACTGAGAGGGCACACAGGCCAGCACTAACCAATGACAGGGGACACAGGGGTGGCACTGAGAGGGGACACAGGGGTGGCACTGAGAGGGGACACAGGGCCGGCACTGACTGGCCAGAGGGGACACAGGGGTGGCACTGAGAGGGGACACAGGGGTGTCACTGACAGGGCACACAGGCCAGCCCTGACAGGGGACACAGGGGTGTCAGTGACCGGTGACAGGGGACACAGGGGTGTCACTGAGGGCACACAGGCCAGCACTGACAGGGGACACGGGGGTGTCACTGACAGGGCACACAGGCCAGCCCTGACAGGGGACACAGGGGTGTCACTGAGGGCACACAGGCCAGCACTGACAGGGGACACAGGGCTGGCACCGAGGGCACACAGGCCAGCACTGACAGGGGACACAGGGGTGTCACTGACAGGGGACACAGGCCAGCACTGACAGGGGACACAGGGGTGTCACTGAGGGCACACAGGCCAGCACTGACAGGGGACACGGGGGTGTCACTGAGGGCACACAGGGGTGTCACTGACAGGGCACACAGGCCAGCCCTGACAGGGGACACAGGGGTGGCACTGAGGGCACACAGGGGTGTCACCGAGGGCACACAGGGCTGGCACCGAGGGCACACAGGCCAGCACTGACCGGCCAGCGGATCCTCCTCCTCGCTGCTGGTGGACGGCAGCGGCTCCTCCAGGATCCCCCGCGAGTCGGCCCCAGAAATGGCCCCGGCCGAGTCCCGGGTGGACGAACTCTCCGAGGATGAGGCTGGGGGCGAGCTGGGGGTGACATCGCAGAGCTGTGACATCAGCGAGGGGGGACACCCCAAAACCAGGACCACCCCCAGAACCACGACCACCCCCAAAACACAACCCCTCCAAAACCAGGACCAACCCCAAAACCAGGACCCCTCCAAAACCACGACCCCTCCAAACCCACGACCACCCCCAAGTCCATGACCACCCCCAAATCCACAACCACCCCCAAAACCACAACCCCTCCAAAACCACGACCCCTCCAAAACCACGACCACCCCCAGAACCACAACCACCCCAAACCACGACCACCCCAAAAACCACAACCCCTCCAAAACCACGACCACCCCCAAATCCACAACCACCCCCAAACCCACAACCACCCCCAAATCCACGACCACCCCCAAAACCATGACCACCCCCAGAACCACAACCACCCCAAAACCACGACCACCCCAAACCCACGACCACCCCAAAACCACAACCACCCCCAAAACCACAACCCCTCCAAAACCACAACCCCTCCAAACCCACGACCACCCCCAAACCCATGACCACCCCAAAACCACGACCACCCCCAAAACCACGACCACCCCCAAACCCACGACCCCCACCCAACAGAGCAGGGGGGAAGGGGGGGAGGCTCTCACCTATCGTCCGGCGGCTGAGCGGCGTCGGGGGGGGCAGGAGGGGGTCCTTGAGGGGTTCCAGGGGGGTTTTGGGGGGCAGTGGGGGCAGAGGAAGCCCCCCCAGACTCCTCCAAGGTGCAGGAGGCCAAGCTGGAGGTGTCCATGGGGGACCCCTCGAGCTGGCTGCTCACGGCCGTCAGCGCGTCCGAGTCCTCCGCCCGCTCCGGGGACAGCGACGCTGGAGAGGGGAGGGGGATCAGGAACATTGGAGCCCCCCCCAAAATCTGGGGAGACCCCAAAGAGGAGAAAAACCCCCAAAAAAAACTCTCTCAAGGGATTCCCACCCCCCAAAAAAAAAAACCCCAAGCACTCACTGATGGTGGGGGCGGGTGACAGCTCCATCTGAGTGGCCTCGGTGTCCTGGGGGGGTCGTCCAGGCCCCCCCTCTTCGTGTTCGGGGGGCTGGGGGGGGCGAGCGGGGATTTGGGGGGCTCCTGGGGGGGGGTCTGGGGGGGTCGGCGTCGGTTCCAGCATCACCAGAGTCCGGTGGGGGCCGGGAGGGGGGGTCTCTCCCGGGGTCCCGCTGTGTTCTGGGAGGGGAGGGGAGGGGGGGGTGGGACACAGGCAGGGATCAACATTTTGGGGGGGGGGGGGGGGACACCCAGAGATTTGGGAGCCCCCCCCCACCCCCCCCTCCACCCCACAAGCTCCCTTTTTTCCCCCTGTTTTGGGGAATCCCAGACATCCAGCTTGGCCCTCGAATGAGAGGGGGTCCTGAGTGGGGAAAGGAGGGGGTTTGGAGGGGAGGAGAAAATTCTGGGGGGGGGGAAACGGAGACAATTTTGGGGGAATGGAGACAATTTTGGGGGGGACGGAGACAATTTTGGGGGGGAATGGAGACAATTTTGGGAGGGGATGGAGACAATTTTGGGGGGGGAATGGAGACAATTTTGGGGAGGAGGAGACAATTCTGGGGGGGGATGGAGACAATTTTGGGGGGGGGAAACGGAGACAATTTTGGGGGGGGGGATGGAGACAATTTTGGGGGGGGAGGAGACAATTTTGGGGGAACGGAGACAATTTTGGGGGGGAGGAGACAATTTTGGGGGGGGGGAACGGAGACAATTTTGGGGGGGGAACGGAGACAATTTTGGGGAGGGATCGAGACAATTTTGGGGGGGGGAATGGAGACAATTCTGGGGGGGAAGGAGACAATTTTGGGGGAACGGAGACAATTTTGGGGGGGGAAGGAGAAAATTCTGGGGGGGGGAAGGACAAAATTTACAGGGGAGGAGACAATTTTGGGGAGGGCAGGACACAATTTAGGGTGGGGCACATCCCACCCCCCAAAACCCCATCAACCCCATCAACCTCCCCATTCAACCCCTCCCTTTCAACCCTCCCAAAAACCCCCAATTTCCCCATTTTAACCCCACTCCTGCAGGTGCTGGTGGGATGAGGAGATGCAGGGATATCCAACCCCTCCTCCCCCTGCTGCTGCAGCCCCCCAGGACCCCCCAAGACCCCCTGGGACCCCCGGGACCCCCCGGCTGCGGCGGCGCGCGCCGCGCGAGGAAGACAGTAGAATGTATAGTTATCTCCGAGACGGGGGTGTGACCCTCCAACTATACAATCTACTACCTCAGCCCGCGCGGCGCCAGCTCCAGGGGGGGATTCGGGGCTTGGTTTTGTATTTTGGGGGGGGGGGTTCTGGCCGTTGGGAGGTGGTGGGTGGGGGGGGTCCCCAGGTGAGCTGGAGGGATTTACCTGGGGGGGCGACGTCGGCCGAAGCGGGGCCGGCTTTGGACGCCGCGTCCTGCGGGAGATTGGGAAGGCGGGGAATGAAGGAGGGGAACCCTTCCCCAGATCCTAAAGGGGTTTTTATTGGGGGGCAGGGGGTTTTTTTGGGGGTCTCTCACCTGGGTCTCCGCCCCGTCCTTGTCCTCGGGGCCGCGCTCGGCGCCTTTGGTCTCGTCCTCGGCCGCCTGGCGCCGGCGCTTCTCGCGCCGCTCGTCCAGCTCCTCGTCCCGCAGCGCCTCCAGCCGGGCCAGGATGGGCACCTTCACCACTGGGGAGGGGAAAAACGGGGGGTTTGGGGTGGGTGGGACCCCCAGGATGGGCACCTTCACCACTGAGGAGGGGGGAAATGGGTGGGACCCCCAGGATGGGAACCTTCACCACTGGGGGGGGGGGGAAATGGGTGGGACCCCCAGGATGGGCGCCTTGATCAGTGTGGGGGAAATGGGGGGTTTGGGGTGGGTGGGACCCCGGGGTGGGTGGGACCCCGGGGTGGGTGGGACCCCCAGGATGGGCACCTTGAAAACTGGGGGGGGAAAAACGGGGGGTTTGGGGTGGGTGGGACCCCCAGGATGGGCACCTTCACCACTGGGAGGGGAAGGAAGCGTGAGACTCGGGGGTCTGGGGGCTGCCTGGGAGGGTCCCGGGGGTCTGGGGGTTTTCCTGGGGGGGGTCCCGAGGGTTTTCCTGGGGGGGTCCCGGGGGTCTGGGGGTTTTCCTGGGGGGGTCCCGGGGTTTTTCCTGGGGGGGTCCTGGGGTTTTTCCTGGGGGGGTCCCGGGGGTCTGGGGGCTTTCCCGGGGTCTCACCAGACACGCAGTCGTGCATGCTCTCGGCGTCCAGGACCTTGCACTCCTCGGTCCAGCGCGTCAGGGCCGTGGGGATGCTGGACAGGGTCCCTGGAGGGGCGGGAATTGGGAGCTTTGGAGGCTGCAGAGGCCACGCCCCCAATGAGACCACGCCCATCTCAGCCCACCCACCCCAAGCTGTCAATCAGCCAAGCCCACTTCCCTCCCAGACCACACCCCTTTAAGCCCCACCCCTTTCCCAACAGGCCACACCCCATTAAGCCCCATCTCCTCTTCAGGCCCCGCCCCTGCCGTGTCCCTGTGTTTGTGCCGTGTTTTGGGGGTCTCTCCCTGTCCCCCCCCCATGTCCCCAAATGTCCCTGTGCCCACTCTCCGTGTCTGTGAGTGTCCCCCCATGTCCCCAGGTACCCCCAGGTGTCCCCAGGTGTGCCCACTCGCCTGCCTGGCTGTGGGTGTCCCCAGGTACCCCGAGGTGCCCCCAGGTGTGCCCAAGTATTCCAAGGTGTCCTCAGGTGTGCCCAGGTACCCTGAGGTGTCCCAAGGTGTCCCCAAGTATCCCCAGGTGTCCCCAGGTGTCCCCTGCATGTCCCCAGGTGTGCCCAGGTACCCCGAGGTGTGCCCAGGTATTCCAAGGTGTCCCCAGGTATTCCAAGGTGTCCCCAGGTGTGCCCAGGTACCCTGAGGTGCCCCCAGGTGCCCCCACTCGCCTGCCTGGCTGTGGGCGTCCCCCCTGTCCCCAGGTACCCCGAGGTGCCCCCAGGTGTCCTCAGGTATCTCCAGGTGTCCCCACTCGCCTGCCTGGCTGTGGGTGTCCCCGGGTGTCCCCAGGTACCCCGAGGTGCCCCCAGGTGCCCCCAGGTGTCCCAAGGTACCCTGAGGTGTGCCCAGGTATCCTGAGGTGTCCCCAGGTGTCCCGCGCATGTCCCCAGGTGCGCCCAGGTGTGCCCAGGTGCCCCCAGGTGCCCCCACTCGCCTGCCTGGCTGTGGGCGTCCCCCCTGTCCCCAGGTGTGCCCAGGTGTGCCCAGGTGTCCCCAGGTGCCCCGAGGTACCCCAAGGTGCCCCCGGGTGCCCCCACTCGCCTGCCTGGCTGCCCGCGCTGCCCTGCTCGTGGAAGAAGTCGTCCAGCAGCTCGTCGTCGGAGCGGGCGATGATGTGAACGTCCTCGTTGCCCACCAGCAGCCGCGCCCGGGCCCCGGCTCTGCAGCGGGAGGCTGCTGCTCAGCTGCAGGATGTCTGCGGCCGCCGAGGGGCCCAGGAGCCTGCGGAGGGACAGGGGGCGTTAATGGGGGGATCAGGAGCCTGGGGAGAGGGTCAGGGAGCGTTAATGGGGGGATCAGGGGGTGTTAATGGGGGTGCTGGGGGGCTCAGGGGGGGTGTGGGACCCCAGGTTGGGGTTCTGGGACCCCCAATTGTGGGCACACCCTGGTGCAGGATGTCTGTGGCCGCCGAGGGGCCCAGGAGCCTGGGGAGGGGGTCAGGGGGTGTTAATGGGGGTGCTGGGGGGCTCAGGGGAGTGTGGGACCCCCAGATGGGGCTGTGGGACCCCAGGTTGGGGCTGTGGCACAAGCCCAGGTAGTGGATGGGGATTCCCAGGGGGTTTTGTGGTGACCCCAAAGGGTCTCTGGACATTGCTGGGAGTGGTCACTGCTGCAGGATTGGGGAGTTTGGGGTGTTCCCAGAGGATTTGGGCACTCCCAGGGGATTTGGGTGACCCCAAGGGGTCTCTGGATGTTCCCAGCAGTGCTCACTCACCGCTGAAGGATCAGGGTGGGTTTGGGGATCAGGGGGATTTTGGGG
Organism: Agelaius tricolor; assembly: GCF_023055355.1. Taxonomy (NCBI): domain Eukaryota; kingdom Metazoa; phylum Chordata; class Aves; order Passeriformes; family Icteridae; genus Agelaius; species Agelaius tricolor. The sequence continues at coordinate 68,942 of NW_027269364.1, read as the reverse complement.
TGACCCCAAGGGGTCTCTGGCCACTGCCCCCATTGCTCACTCACCGCTGCAGGATGAGGGGTGGGTTTGGGGTTGGGTTTGGGGGTGTTCCTAGGGGGGATTTGGGTGATCCCAAGGGATCTCTGGCCGTTCCCAGTGCTCACTCACCGCTGCAGGATGAGGGGCGGGTTTGGGTTTGGGGTTGGGTTTGGGGGTGTTCCCTGGGGTTTTGGGGTGACCCCAAGGGATCTCTGGCCGTTCCCATTGCTCACTCACCGCTGCAGGATTGGGGGTGTTTGGGGTTGGGTTTGGGGGTGTTCCCTGGGGGGATTTGGGTGATTCCCAGCACTGGGATGTTCCCAGCCATGCTCACTCACCGCTGCAGGATGAGGGGCGGGTTTGGGGTGTTCCCTGGGGGATTTGGGCACTCCCAGGGGATTTGGGTGACCCCAAGGGGTCTCTGGCCACTGCCCCCATTGCTCACTCACCGCTGCAGGATCAGGGAGGGGTTTGGGGGTGTTCCTAGGGGGGATTTGGGTGATCCCAAGGGATCTCTGGCCGTTCCCATTGCTCACTCACCGCTGCAGGATGAGGGGCGGGTTTGGGGGTGTTCCTAGGGGGGATTTGGGTGATTCCCAGCACTGGGATGTTCCCAGCAGTGCTCACTCACCGCTGCAGGATTGGGGGTGTTTGGGGTTGGGTTTGGGGGTGTTCCTAGGGGGGATTTTGGGTGACCCCAAGGGATCTCTGGCCGTTCCCATTGCTCACTCACCGCTGCAGGATGAGGGGCGGGTTTGGGGGGTGTTCCCTGGGGGGATTTGGGTGATTCCCAGCACTGGGACATACCCAGCAGTGCTCACTCACCGCTGCAGGATTGAGGGGCGGGTTTGGGGATCAGGGGGGTTTTGGGGTGACCCCAAGGGGTCTCAGGACATTCCCAGCAGTGCTCACTCACCGCTGCAGGATGAGGGGTGGGTTTGGGGTTGGGTTTGGGGGTGTTCCTAGGGGGGATTTTGGGTGACCCCAAGGGATCTCTGGCCGTTCCCATCGCTCACTCACCGCTGCAGGATGAGGGGCGGGTTTGGGGGTGTTCCTAGGGGGGATTTGGGTGATTCCCAGCACTGGGACATACCCAGCAGTGCTCACTCACCGCTGCAGGATGAGGGGCGGGTTGGGCTGCCGCGCCCCCGGGTAGTGCACGTGGATGGTGTGGCCGGCGTTGGCCGTCAGCTGCCGCAGCGTGCGCTGGCTCCGGCCCAGCCCCTGCGCCAGGCGCGCGCCCCCCGGGCCGGCGCCCAGCCCCAGCCCCCCGTGCTCCGCGTGCCGCACCAGCAGAGGGTGGCTGGCGGGGATGTTCCCCGGGGACGGCGGGATGTCGGCTGCAATGGGGGAAACGGGGGTCAGACACCCCACAAAAAGCACGGGGGGAATTGGGGGAAACACCCCAAAAAACATGGGGAGGGGAAATGGGGCATCAGACACTCCAAAAAAGCACGGGGAGGGGGGAAATGGGGGTGAGATACCCCAAAAAGGACGGGGAGGGAGGAAATGGGGGGGTCAGATACCCCAAAAACCATGGGGGGAATAGGGGAAAACACCCCAAAAAGCACGGGGAGGGGGGAAATGGGGGGTCAGACACCACAAAAACAACAGGGTGTCCCCAAATCCCCTCCCAGTCCTTCCCAGTCCCTCCCAGTGCCCCCAAATCCCCTCCCAGTGCCCCCAAATCCCTTCCCAGTGTCCCCAAATCCCCTCCCAGTTCCTCCCAGTGCCTCCCAGTGTCCCCTAATCCCTTCCCAGTTCTTCCCAGTGTCCCCAAATCCCCTCCCAGTGTCCCCAGATCCCCTCCCAATCCTTCCCAGTCCCTCCCAGTGTCCCCAAATCCCCTCCCAGTCCCTCCCAGTGTTCCCAAATCCCCTCCCAGTGTCCCCAGATCCCCTCCCAGTCTCTCCCAGTCCTTCCCAGTTTCCCCAAATCCCCTCCCAGTCCCTCCCAGTCTCTCCCATTCCCTCCCAGTCCCCCCCAGTTCCCTCCCAGTCCCCCCCAGTTCCCTCCCAGTGTCCCCAAATCCCCTCCCAGTCCCCCCCAGTTCCCCCCAGTCCCTCCCAGTCCCTCCCAGTCCCTCCCAGTCCCCCCAGTGCCCCCAGTTCCCTACTGGGGCTGGAGAACATGTTGTCGAACTCGATGATGAGGTCGTCGTCGCGGTCGAAGCGCTCAAAGCGCACGAGGGGGGAGGCGTTCATGTCGGGGTAATCCTCGTCCAGCTCCATCTCCGAGCCATCGTCGTCATCCTCCTCCTCCTCGCCTTCCTCGCCCTCCTCATCGTCCTGGCAGGGCCCCCCGGGCGTCAGCGGGCTCCAAACTGGGGGGGTTTGGACCCAAAACGGCCCCTCCCCGGCCCAAAAGGGAGGAATTTCACCCCAAAATAGCTCCCCCCCGGTCCAAAAGTGGGGAATTTCACCCCAAAATAGCCCCCCGTGATCCAAAACTGGGGAATTTCACACCAAAATAGCCCCCCCGATCCAAAACTGGGGAATTTCACCCCAAAATTGACCCAAAACATGGATCCCAACCCCAAATCAGGGACCCCAGCCCCAGAACAGGGACCCCAATCCCAAATCAGGGACCCCAAACCCAAATCAGAGACCCCAACCCCAAAACAGGGACCCCAATCCCAAATCAGGGAATCCAACCTCAAAACAGGGACCCCAACCTAAAACAGAGACCCCAAACCGAAATCAGGGACCCCAACCCCAAAACAGGGACCCCAACTCCAAAACAGGGACCCCGATCCCAAAATAGGGACCCCAAACCCAAAACAGGGACCCCAAATCCCAGGAGAGGGACCCCAACCACAAAACAGGGCACCCAACCCCAAATCAGGGACCCCAACCCCAAGACAGAGACCCCAAATCCCAGAACAGTGACCCCAACCCCAAAACAGGGACCCCAACCCCAAAAGTGACGCCCTGACCCCAAAACAGGGGCACAGCGAGAGCCCCATTATTTAGGGAGGACCCCAACCTTTGGGGGCACCCCTGAGTTTTGGGGGCCCCTCGGTGCCTCAGCCCCACCTGATCGTCCTCATCCTCCTCCTCCTCCTCCTCCTCCTCGTCCTGGCTGTCGTCCTCGTCCTCGTTGCTGCCGCTGCTGTCTTCCTCCTGCGTGTGCTCCTCCTCATCCTCGGGGTCCAGGATGTTCATGGAGTCTGGGGGGGGGGCACGGGGGGGGCTGTAGGGGGGTCCTGAGAGCCCCGACCCCAGGGACACCCCCAAATCCCCAACCCAGATCCCCCAAATCCCTAATCCCAAATCCCCCAAATCCCCAACCCAGATCCCCCAAATCCCCAACCCAGATCCCCCAAATCCCTAATCCCAAATCCCCCAAATTTCCAATCCCAAATCCCCCAAATTCCCAATCCCAAATCCCCCAAATCCCCAACCCAGATCCCCCAAATCCCCAACCCAGATATCCCAAATCCCTAATCCCAAATCCCCCAAATCCCCAACCCAGATCCCCCAAATCCCCAACCCAGATCCCCCAAATTCCCAACCCAGATCCCCCAAATCCCCAACCCAAATCCCCCTCCCAGTTCCATAAGGAGCCCAACGCCCCCCCCAGGGCATTCCAGTGCATCCCAGACCTTCCTAGTGCATCCCAGTTCCTCCCAGTGCCTCCCAGTTCCTCCCAGTTCATCCCAGTGCATCCCAGTGTGCTCCCAGACCTTCCCAGTGCCTCCCAGTTCCTCCCAGTGCATCCCAGTTCCTCCCAGTATCTTCCAGTCCCTCCCAGTCCCTCCCAGTCCCTCCCAGTCCATCCCAGTATCTTCCAGTGCCTCCCAGTTCCTCCCAGTTCCTCTCAGTGCATCCCAGTTCCTCCCAGTATCTTCCAGTGGATCCCAATGCCTCCCAGTTCCTCCCAGTGCCTCCCAGTGACTCCCAGTATCTTCCAGTTCCTCCCAGTTTCTCTCAGTGCCTCCCAGTGTGCTCCCGGACCTTCCCAGTCTCTCCCAGTGCATCCCAGTGCCTCCCAATTCCTCCTAGTGTGCTCCCAGACCTTCCCAGTGCCTCCCAGTGCCCCCCAGTCCCTCCCAGTTTCTCCCCATCCCTCCCAGTTCCTCCCAGTGCTTCCCAGCATGCTCCCACTCTCCCCCAGTCCATCCCAGTCCCCCCCAGTCCCCCCCAGCCCCCCAGCCCCGTGCCCACCCTCGCGGTTCGCCTGCAGCGTCGAGGCCTGGCTGAGGTTGGACGGAGCCTCGTCCATCAGAACGTCCTCCTGAGACTCATCCTCGGCCGAGCGGCTCACTGGGGACAGGGACACGGCCAGGGGTCAGCCTGGTGGCCTGGGGTCATTCTGATGGTCAAGGGGTCACTCTGATGGCCAGGGGTCAGCGTGGTGGCCTGGGGTCAGCCTGGTGGCCTGGGGTCAGCCTGGTGGCCAGGGGGTCACTCTGATGGCCAGGGGTCACTCTGATGGCCAAGGGTCACTCTGATGGTCAGGGGTCACTCTGATGGTCAGGGGTCAGCCTGGTGGCCTGGGGTCAGCCTGATGGCCAAGGGGTCACTCTGATGGCCAGGGGTCACTCTGATGGCCTGGGGTCAGCCTGGTGGCCTGGGGTCACTCTGATGGTCAGGGGTCAGCCTGGTGGCCAGGGGGGTCACTCTGGTGGCCTGGGAGGTCACTCTGATGGCCTGGGGTCAGCCTGGTGGCCAGGGGGGTCACTCTGGTGGCCTGGGGTCACTCTGATGGTCAGGGGTCATTCTGATGGTCAAGGGGTCACTCTGATGGTCAGGGGTCACTTGGATAGTCAGGGGTCATTCTGATGGTCTGGGGTCACTTGGATGGTCTGGGGTCACTTGGATGGCCTGTGGTCAGCCTGATGGTCAGGGGACACTCTCATGGTCAGGGGTCACTCTGATGGCCAAGGGGTCACTCTGATGGTCTGGGGTCACTTGGATGGTCTGGGGTCACTCTGATGGTCTGGGGTCACTTGGATGGTCTGGGGTCACTCTGATGGTCTGGGGTCACTTGGATGGTCTGGGGTCACTCTGATGGTCAGGGGGTCATCCTGATGGCCAGGGGTCACTCTGATGGCCTGGGGTCACCTTGATGTCCTGAGAGTCACGCTGCTGTCCATTGGTCACTCTGCCCATTGGTCACTCTGCCCCCCATTGGTCACTCTGTCCCCATTGGTCACTCTGTCCATTGGTCACTCTGCTGTCCATTGGTCCCTCTGTCCCCATCGGTCACTCCCATTGGTCACTCCCATTGGTCACTCTGTCCCCATTGATCACTCTGCCCATTGGTCACTCCCGTTGGTCACTCTGCTGTCCATTGGTCACTCTGCTGTCCATTGGTCACTCCTGTTGGTCACTCTGCTGTCCATTGGTCACTCTGTCCATTGGTCACTCCCATTGGTCACTCTCCCCCCATTGGTCACTCTGCCCATTGGTCACTCTGTCCATTGGTCACTCTGTCCATTGGTCCCTCTGCCCCCATTGGTCACTCTGTCCATTGGTCACTCTGTCCCCATTGGTCACTCTGCCGTCCATCGGTCCCTCTGTCCCCATTGGTCACTCCCATTGGTCCCTCTGCCCCCATTGGTCACTCTGCCCATTGGTCACTCTGCCCCCATTGGTCACTCTGTCCATTGATCACTGTCCCCATTGGTCACTCCCGTTGGTCACTCTGCCCCGTGGTCACTCTCTCCCATTGATCACTCTGATGTCCATTGGTCACTCTGTCCCCATTGGTCACTCTGTCCATTGGTCAGTCTGTCCATTGGTCACTCTGTCCATTGGTCATTCTGCCCCCATTGGTCACTCCCATTGGTCACTCTGTCCATCGGTCCCTCTGTCCATTGGTCCCTCTGTCCCCATTGGTCACTCTGCCCATTGGTCACTCTGTCCATCGGTCCCTCTGTCCCCATTGTTCCCTCTGCCCTCATTGGTCACTCTGCCATCCATTGGTCCCTCTGTCCCCATTGGTCACTCCCATTGGTCACTCTGTCCATTGGTCACTCTGTCCATTGGTCCCTCTGCCCCGTGGTCACTCTGTCCCCATTGGTCCCTCTGCCCCCATCGGTCACTCTGTCCCGTGGTCACTCTGCCGTCCATCGGTCACTCTGTCCCCATTGGTCCCTCTGCCCCCATTGGTCACTCTGCCCATTGGTCACTCTGTCCATTGGTCACTCTGTCCCCATCGGTCCCTCTGTCCCCATTGGTCACTCTGTCCATCGGTCACTCCCATTGGTCATTGCTGTCCCTCACCGATGATGGCGCTGTTGCCGTCGGCGCCGTCCCTCTCCAGCAGTTCATCGATCAGATCCTCCAGCTCGTTCTCCACCTGCGGGCACGCGCAGCTCGGGGGCGGGGGCACTCGGGGGGCACTCGGGGGGATTTTTGGGGGGCACTCGGGGGTCTCGGGGGATTGGGGGTCTCAGGGGATTTGGGGGCACTCAGGGGTCTTGGGGGGCACTCGGGGGATTTTTGGGGGGCACTCGGGGGTCTCTCAGGGGATTTGGGGGCACTCGGGGGTCGCACTCGGGGGTCTCAGGGGATTTTTGGGGGTCTCTCGGGGGATTTTTGGGGGGCACTCGGGGGTCTCGGGGGGCACTCGGGGGATTTGGGGGCACTCGGGGGTCTCGGGGGGATTTGGGGGTCTCTCAGGGGTCTCTCGGGGGGATTTTTGGGGGTCACTCTTGGGATTTTTGGGGATCTCTCGGGGGGATTTTTGGGGGTCACTCGGGGGAATTTTTGGGGGTCACTCTTGGGATTTTTGGGGGTCTCTCAGGGGGATTTGGGGGGCACTCGGGGGGATTTTTGGGGGTCTCCCGGGGGATTTTTGGGGGTCTCTCGGGGGATTTTTGGAGGTCACTCGGGGGATTTTTGGGGGTATTTTTTTGGGGAGGGGTCCCCAACCTGCATCTCCTGGGTGCTGAGCCCCTCGGGCTGCCCCGCCAGCCCCACGGCATCGCCCTCGGCCTCGCCGTCCATGTCCCCGTCGGCCGCCTCGGCCTGCGCCGCCTCCGCGTCCTCCTCGGGGGGCTCGGGGTCCCCGGGGTCCCCTGGGGGCACAGGGGGGGACAGGGGGGGTCACAGGGGGGGTCCTTGGGGGGGTTACAGGGGGTGTGAGGGGACAGGAGGGTCCCCTGAGGGGGTCACAGGGTATGGGGGGACAGGGGGGTCATGGAGAGGGACAGGGGGGCACCCCTGGGGTATGGGGGGACAGGAGGGTCCCCTGGGGGTCACAGGGTTTTGGGGGGGCACAGGAGGGTGACCCTTGGTGGCAGGGGGTTACGGGGTGACCCGGGGGGTTATGGGGTGACCCGGGCATTATGGGGTGACGCGGGGGGGGGTTATGGGGTGACCCGGGCATTATGGAGGTACCCGGGGGGGGGGGTATGGGCGTACTGGGGGGGGGGGGGGTCATGGGGGTACCCGGGCATTATGGGGTGACCCGGGGGGTCATGGGGGTGACCCGGGGGGCTATGGGGGTACCCGGGGGGGGTCATGGGGGTGACCCGGGGGGGTCATGGGGGTACCCGGGGGGGCTATGGGGTGACCCGGGGGGCTATGGGGTGTCCCAGGGGGCTATGGGGGTACCTGGGGGGGGTCATGGGGGTACCCGGGGCGTCATGGGGTGACCCAGGGGGTCATGGGGGTACCCGGGGGGGCTATGGGGTGACCCAGGGCATTGTGGGGGTACCCGGGGGGCTATGGGGGTACCCGGGGGGGATTATGGGGGTACCCGGGGGTACCCGGGGGGGCTATGGGGTGACCCAGGGGGGCTATGGGGGTACCCGGGGGGGTTATGGGGTGACCCGGGGGGGATTATGGGGGTACCCAGGGGGGGCATTATGGGGGTACCTCCGTCAGGGGGTGCAGCCCCAGCGTCGCGGGCGCCCCCGTTGCCCTCGGCCTTGCTCTTGCTGGAGGAGCCCTTGGCCCCGAAGAGGCCGCTGGGCTGGTTCACGATGCGCGACAGCGTCTCCAGCGGCTTCAGCGCCGCGTTCACCGTGTTGGCCATGTTGGGGCTGGGGGACAGCGATGCTGGTGGTGGCACCCCAGAACCGGCAGGGACACCCCCAAAACATGGCAGGGACACCCCCAAACCCGGCAGGGACACCCCCAAACGGCACAGACACCCCCAAAACTGCACAGACACCCCAAAACGGCACAGACACTCCCAAACCCGGCAGGGACCCCCAAACCCGGCAGGGACCCCAAACCCCAAGAGGATCCCCCAAACCCAGCAGGGATTCCCCCAAAACCAGCAGGGACCCCCCCAAACCCCAAGAGGATCCCCTGAACCTGGCAGGGACCCCCAAAACCATCAGGGACCCCAAGTGGATCCCCTGAACCCAGGAGGACCCCCCCAAAACCAGCAGGGACCCCCAAACCCCAAGAGGATCCCCCAAACCCAGCAGGGACCCCCCCAAAACCCAGCAGGGACTCCCCCAAACCCAGCAGGGACCCGAAACCCCAAGAGGATTCCCTGAACCCAGTGGGGATTCCTCCAAAACCAGCAGGGACCCCCAAACCCGGCACAGACACCCCCAAACCCAGCAGGGCTCCCCAAACCCACCATGGCTTCCTCAAGACCCCACTGAAGCTCCACCAAGACCCCCGAAAACTCCTCAAGACTCCCCCGAAACTCCTCAAAACCCCAATGAAGCTCCCACAAACCCCCTCAAGATCCCGACCAAGCTCCACCAAAGACCCTTGAAACCCCTCAAGACCCCCCAAACTCCTCCAAACCCCAATGAAATGAAAATGAAACTCCCAAAACTTCCCAGTGAAGCTCCCTCAAACCCCCTCAAGATCCCGACCAAGGACCAAGCTCCCCCAAAGAGACTCAAGACTCAAGATTCAACCCCTCAAGACTCCCCCAAAGCCCCTCAAGACCCCGACCAAGCTCCCCCTCAAGACCCCCCAAAACTCCTCCAAACCCCAATAAAGCTCCTCCAAACCTCCTCAAGATCCCGACCAAGCTCCCCCAAAGACCCCTGAAAACTCCTCAAGACCCCCCAAAACTCCTCTAAACCCCAATAAAGCTCCTCCAAACCCCCTCAAGATCCCAACCAAGCTCCCCCAAAGACCTCTGAAAACTCCTCAAGACCCCTCAAGACCCCGACCAAGGACCAAGCTCCCCCAAAGAGACTCAAGACTCAACCCCTCAAGACTCCCCCAAACCCCTGAAAACTCCTCCAAACCCCAATGAAGCTCCCTCAAACCCCCTCAAGACCCCTCAAGATCCCGACCAAGCTCCCCCAAAGACCCCTGAAAACCCCTCAAGACTCCCCCAAACCCTTGAGGAGACCCCCAGACGGCCTCACCTGGACAGGTCGAGGCTGTGGGGCACACGGGCCAGGTCGTTGACCAGCCCCTTCTTGAGGAACAGGCGGATGATGTTGTTCATGCCGTTGTGCGGCGGCTTGGCCGCGCTGCTGTAGAAGCTCGAGGTGGACGGGCACGACTCCATGATGGTGCTGATGATGCACATGACGGCCTGGAGCCTGCGGGGACGGCGCAGCGGTCACTCCAGGGGGACAGCGGTCATTCGGGGGACAGCGGTCACTCGGGGGACAGCGGTCACTCGGGGGACAGCGGTCAGTCCAGGGGACGGCGCAGCGGTCACTCCAGGGGGGACAGCGGTCACTCGGGGGACAGCGGTCAGTCCAGGGGACAGCGCAGCGGTCACTCGGGGGGACAGTGGTCACTCCAGGGGGGACAGTGGTCATTCCGGGGGACAGTGGTCACTCAAGGGGACACCAGTTACAACAGGGGGACACCAGTCACTTGAGGGGACAGTGGTCACTCCAGGGGACACCAGTCACAACAGGGGGACAGTGGTCACTCCAGGGGACAGTGGTCATTCCAGGGGACACCGGTCACTCCCGGGGACAGTGGTCACTTGGGGGACAGCAGTCACTCGGGGGGACAGTGGTCACTTGGGGGGACAGCGGTCAGTCCAGGGGACAGTGGTCACTCCAGGGGGACAGCGGTCACTCGGGGGACAGCGGTCACTCGGGAGGACACCAGTTACAACAGGGGGACAGTGGTCACTCGGGGGACAGCGGTCACTCGGGGGGACGGCGGTCACTCGGGGGACAGCGGTCAGTCCAGGGGACAGCGGTCACTTGAGGGGACAGCGGTCACTCGGGGGACAGTGGTCACTCGGGAGGACAGCGGTCACTCGGGGGGACAGCGGTCAGTCCAGGGGACAGTGGTCACTCGGGGGGACAGTGGTCACTCGGGGGACAGTGGTCACTCAAGGGGACAGTGGTCACTGGGGGGACAGTGGTCACTCAAGGGGACACCAGTTACGACAGGGGGACACCAGTCACTCGGGGGGTCAGTGGTCACTCCAGGGATTAGTGGTCACTCCAGGAGGGCGCTGGTCACTCCAGGGGGAGAGGGGACACCAGTCAGGTAGTGGGGGATAAAGGATGAGAGACAGTGGTCACTTGGGAGGGACAGCGGTCACTTGGGAGGGACAGGGGTCACTCCAGGGGGGACAAAGGACAGAAGTCATGTTGGGGGGGACAGAAGGTGAGAGTCACCTGTCACCTCGAGGCTGCCTCTGCAGTGACCCCACGCTGTCCCCATGCTGTCCCCAGGCTCTCCGCAGTGACCCTCCCATTGTCCCCATGCTGTCTGGTATTGTCCCCAGGCCATCTCTGCAGTGGCCCCATTGTCCCCACACCACCCACACGTTGTCCCTTGGCTGTCTCTGCAGTGGCCCCACATTGCCCCCATGCCGTCCCCATGCCATCCCCACGCTGCCCCAAGCTGTCCCCACACTGTCCCCGTTGTCCCCAAACTGTCCCCAGCTGCCCCCACGCTGTCCCCACACTGTCCCCATTGTCCCCACGCTGTCCCCAGCTGTCCCCATTACCCCCATGCTTTCCCCACATTGCCCCTACGCTGCCCCCGTGCTGTCCCCACATTGCCCCCACGCTGTCCCCACGCTGTCCCCATTGTCCCCACGCTGTCCCCATTACCCCACGCTGTCCCCACGCTGTCCCCAGCTGTCCCCATACTGTCCCCACATTGCCCCCATGCTGCCCCCAGCTGTCCCCAGCTGTCCCCAGCTGCCCCCATGCTGTCCCCACTGTCCCCCGCTGTCCCCACACTGTCCCCAGCTGCCCCTGCACTGTCCCCACGCTGTCCCCAGCTTCCCCCATGCTGTCCCCACATTGCCCCCACACTGTCCCCACACTGTCCCCAGCTGTCCCCATTGCCCCCACACTGTCCCCAGCTGTCCCCACACTGTCCCCATGCTGTCCCCACTGTCCCCACACCTGGCGTGTTTCTCGGTGCTCTCGGCCATGGCCAGGGCGCGGCCCAGGGCGGCCTTGACCTCGTTGACCAGGGCCACCTGGGCGTCGGTGCCGCTGCCGGCCGCGGCCAGGCTGGCCAGGAAGAGCCGCGCCAGCGCCGGCGTGTCCTTGTCCTCGGCGTTCTGCTGGTGGGGCAGCAGGTGGTCCAGGACAAAGGCCAGCACGCTGCAGTCCTGGGGGGACACGGGCGTCACACACCCGAACCCACGGCCGGGGGACACAGGGGACCTTCGGGGTAAGGGGACCCCTCGAGCACAGGGGACAGGACTGCGGGGTCTGGGGGGACAGGGGACCCCAAGGTGTGGGGACAAGGGACCCCTCGAGCACAGGGGACAGGACTGAGGTGTGTGGGGGGACAGGGGACCCCAAGGTGTGGGGACAAGGGACATCTGAGCACAAGGGACCTGTTCAGTGAGGTGACAGGGGATCCCAAGGTGTGGGGACAAGGGACCTCCAAGCACAGGGGACACCAAGGTGTGGGGACAAGGGACATCTGAGCACAGGGGACAGGACTGCGGTGTCTGGGGGGACAGAGGACCCCAAGGTGTGGGGACAAGGGACATCTGAGCACAGGGGACCTGTTCAATGAGGTGACAGGGGACCCCAAGATAGGGGGACAAGGGACCTCCGAGCACAGGGGACCCCAAGGTGTGGGGACAAGGGACCTGTTCAATGAGGTGACAGGGGACCCCAAGATAGGGGGACAAGGGACCTCAGCACAGGAGACCTGTTCAATGAGGTGACAGGGGACCCTTAAGGTATGGGGACAAGGGACCTCTGAGCACAGGGGACGGGACTGAGGTGTCTGGGGACACAGGGGACTTGTGACAGGGGAACAGGGGACCCTAATAATCAAGGTGACAAGGTGCCCTTCCACAAGGGGTGACGTGCCCCTCCCCAAGGTGACAGCAGACCCCAAAGCACAGGGGGGTGACAGAATCCGCCCATGCACACCCTGGCAGGGACACGGCTGTCCCTGTCCCTGTTCCTGGTGTCACCTCCTTGATGAGCTTGGACTGCCCTTCTGGGCACACCCCTGTCCCCTGTCCCCCCTGGTGGCCCTGTCCCCGCGGTGTCACTTCCTTGATGAGCTCGGACTGCCCCTCTGGGCACACCTTGGCAGGGACACAGCTGTCCCTGTTCCCACAGTGTCACCTCCTTGATGAGCTCAGACTGCCCTTCTGCCACACCCTGGCAGACACATGGCTCTCCCTGTCCCCCCCTGGTGGCCCTGTCCCCACGGTGTCACCTCCTTGATGAGCTCGGACTGGCCCTCTCAGCACACCCTGACAGATACACGGCTGTCCCTGTCCCTGTCCCCCCTGGTGGCCCTGTCCCCGCAATGTCACCTCCTTGATGAGCTCGGACTGGCCCTTCTGCCACACCCTGGCAGACACATGGCTGTCCCTGTCCCTGTCCCCCCTGGTGGCCCTGTCCCCACAATGTCACCTCCTTGATGAGCTCGGACTGGCCCACGCTGTAGCTGTAGTTGGCGATGAGGGCGGCGATGCCCACGTAGGAGCGCACCAGCTCCGCCAGCAGCCGCAGGATGGTCGAGGTGGGCATCAGGGGCTTGGAGCCCCTCGCCCGGCCCCGCTCCTCACCGCGCTCCCCCTCCTTCTCCTTGCGGCCCTCGCGGCCCTCCTCGGGGCTGGATGCTGTGGGGACAGGGGGACAGGGTCAGGGGACAGTCAGGGGACAGGGGGACAGCGTCAGGGGACAGTCAGGGGACAGGGGGACAGGGTCAGGGGACAGTCAGGGGACAGCGAGACAGGGTCAGGGGACACGGGGACAGTGTCAGGGGACAGTCAGGGGACAGCGGGACAGGGCCAGGGACAGGCAGGGGACAGGGGGACAGGGTCAGGGGACAGTCAGGGGACAGCGGGACAGCATCAGGGGACACGGGGACAGCGTCAGGGGACAGTCAGGGGACATGGGGACAGTGTTAGGGGACAGTCAGGGGACATGGGGACAGCGTCAGGGGACAGGCAGGGGATACGGGGACAGCATCAGGGGACAGTCAGGGGACATGGGGACAGGGCCACCAGGGGGGACAGGGACAGCATCAGGGGACAGTAAGGGGACATGGGGACAGTGTTAGGGGACAGTCAGGGGACAGGGGGACAGAGTCAGGGGACAGGGAGACAGAATCAGGGGACAGTCAAGGGACACGGGGACAGCATCAGGGGACAGTCAGGTGACAGGGGGACAGTGTTAGGGGACAGTCAGGGGACGCGGGGACAGGGTCAGGGGACAGTCAGGGGATATGGGGACAGGGTCGGGACACAGAGACAGCGTCAGGGGACAGTCAAGGGACACAGGGGCAGCATCAGGGACAGTCAGGGGATACGGGGACAGGGTCAGGGGACAGTCAAGGGACATGGGGACAGAGTCAGGTGACACTGAGACAGCATCAGGGGACAGTCAAGGGACACAGGGACAGGGTCAGGGGACACAGGGGAGCACCCTTAGGGGGCTCAGGAACCTTGGGGACATGAAGGGGACACTGGAGGCTCAGGGACATGGGAGGGGACAGTGGGGACTCAAGGACAGGAGGGGCTTGGGGACCTTGAGGACACAGAGGGGACATCGGGATGAGTGGGGATACAAAGAAGATGTTGGGGGGTTTGGCAGCGTTGGGGACCTGGGGGGGACATTGGGGTCACAGGGACATGGGGGGGACATTGGGGACACAGGGACATGGGGGGGACACTGGGGACACAGCGGGGACACCAGGGGGGACTCGGGGGGACAGTGCCACCTTCTCCCTGCGGGGTCCCTGAGGGCGGCGTCTCGGCTGCGGCTCCGTCAGCAGCGAAAACCTGGGCCTGGGGGAGCAGGGGGGGATCAGAGCCTGGGGGGACCCCCAAAACCCTACAGACCCCCCCCAAACCCTCAAAACCACCCCCCAAACCGCACCTCCGACCCCTCAGCCCCCCCAGACCCCAAAACCACCCCCAGCACCCCCAAATTACCCCTCAGCCCACCCAAGCCCCTCTAAATCCCCTCCCAGCACCCCCAAACTGCCCCCAGCCCCCCCATATCCCCTCCCAGCTGCCCCAAATCATCCCCCAGCCCCACCAATTCCCTCTAGAGCCTCCCAAACCACCCCTCAACCCCCCAAATCCCCTCCCAGTCCCTTCAAACCCCCACCCCAAACACCCAGATGCCCCTCAGCCCCCCCAAACTGCCCCCAAGGCCCCCCAAACCACCCCTCAGCCCCCCCAGGAACCCCCAAACACCCCAAAACACCCCCAAATCCCCTTCCAGCCCCCCCAAACCACCCCTCAGCCCCCCCAGGATGGCCCCAAGCACCCCCAAATCCCCTTCCAGCCCCCCAAAACCACCCTCAGCCCCCCCCAAATCTCTTCCCACTCCCCCCAAACCACCCCTCAGCGCCCCCAAATCCCCTTCCAGCCCCCCAAAACCGCCCCTTAGCTCACCCAAATCCCCTTCCAGTCCCCCCAAACCACCCCTCAGCCCTACCAAATCACCCCTCAGCTCCCCCAAATCCCCTTCCCAGTCCCCCCAAACCACCCCTCAGCCCCCCCAAACTACCCCTCAGCCCCCCAAACCGCCCCTCAGCCCCCCCAAACCCCCTTCTAGCCCCCCAAACCGCCCCTCAGCTCCCCCAAACCGCCCCTCAGCTCCCCCAAATCCCCTTCCAGTCCCCCCAAACCACCCCTCAGCCCTACCAAATCACCCCTCAGACCCCCAAATCTC
Source organism: Agelaius tricolor (assembly GCF_023055355.1). NCBI lineage: Eukaryota > Metazoa > Chordata > Aves > Passeriformes > Icteridae > Agelaius > Agelaius tricolor. The sequence continues at coordinate 53,896 of NW_027269364.1, read as the reverse complement.
TTCCCAGTCCCCCCAGACCGCCCCTCCGCCCCCCCAAATCCCCTTCCAGCCCCCCCAAACCACCCCTCAGCCCCCCCAAACCACCCCTTAGCCCCCCCCAAATCCCTTCCCACTCCCCCCAAACCACCCCTCAGCCCCCCAAACCACCCCTCAGCCCCCCCAAATCGCCCCCAAGCCCCCCCAGGACCCCCCAAGCCCCCGTACGTTGATGGCAAAGCCGGCAGGGGGGTCGAAGTCGGCGGGCGGGCGGGTGAGGCTGCGGTACTGCTGGTACATGTCGTCCCCAATGTCCGACAGCAGCTGGCTCACCTCGCTGGGCGCCGCGCTCTTGGGGTCCCCCTTGTCACCTGCGGGGGGACACGGAGCTCAGAGGGGACAGGGGGCACCCCCCGAGGGGCTGGGGATGCCTGGGGGATGGGGCACCCTGACTGCCCCCCATAGGGACACCCCAATTCCTTCCCTATAGAAACACCACGATTCCTTCCCTATATGGACACCCCAATTCCCCCTATATGGACACCCCAATTCCATCTCTATAGAAACACCACAATTCCTCCTATATGGGCACCCCAATTCCATCTCTATTTGAGCACCCCAATTCCTCCTATATGGACACTCCCATTCCTCCTACATGGGCACCACAATTCCACTTCCCTATATGGACACCCCAATTCCTCCTATATGGGCACCCCAATTCCTCCATTATGGGCACCCCAATTCCATCTCTATTTGGACACCCCAATTCCTCCATTATGGGCACCCCAATTCCATCTCTATATGGGCACCCCAATTCCTCCAACATGGGCACCCCAATTCCTCCTATATGGGCACCCCAATTCCATCTCTATTTGGACACCCCAATTCCTTCCCTATAGAAACACCACAATTCCTCCTATATGGACACCACAATTCACCCTATATGGACACCCCAATTCCATCTCTATATGGACACTCCCATTCCTCCTATATGGGAACCCGAATTCTTCCTACATGGACACCCCAATTCCTCCTATATGGGCACCCCAATTCTTCCTACATGGATACCCCAATTCCTCCTATATGGGCACCCCAATTCTTCCTACATGGACACCCCAATTCCTCCTATATGGACACTCCCATTCCTCCTATATGGGCACCCCAATTCCTTCCCTACATGGACACCCCATTCCCCCTATATGGACACCCCAATTCCTGTTCCACGCGCTCCCCACTCCTCCCTCTGCACCCCAAATTTCTCTGGGGGCGTCTGCCCCCATTGTAGGGGTTCCCCAACCCCCCAAAGCTTTGTCAGAGTTTGGCAAACACTCAGGACATTGCACAGGACACCCCAATTTCAGTTCCATGTGCTCCCCATACCTCTCCCTGCACCCCAAATTTCTCTGGGGGTGTCTGCCCCTATTGAGGGGGTTTCCAAAGTCCCCCAAGGGACACCCATAGGGGTGTGGTGGGCACCCAGGGCATTGCACAGGACACCCCAATTCCTGTTCCACGTGCACCCCACTCCTCCCTCTGCACCCCAAATTTCTCTGGGGGTGTCTGCCCCTATTGAGGGGGTTCTCAAAGTCCCCCAAGGGACACCCACAGGGGTGTGGTGGGCACCCAGGGCATTGCACAGGACACCCTAAATCCAGTTCCATGTGCTCCCCACTCCTCCCTCTGCCCACCCTGAACCCCCTGAACCCTCATCAGGGTCACAGTGGGCACCCAGGGCATTGCACAGGACACCCTAAATCCAGTTCCACGTGCTCCCCACTCCTCCCTCTGCCCACCCTGAACCCCCCCAGCCCCCTGAGCCCCCCGTACCCTCATCAGGGGCATGGTGGGCACCCAGGGCATTGCACAGGACACCCACAGGGGCACAGTGGGCACTCAGGACATTGCACAGGACACTCACAGGGGTGTGGTGGGCACCCAGGGCATTGCACAGGACACCCCAATTCCTGTTCCACGTGCTCCCCACTCCTCCCTCTGCCCACCCCGAGTCCCCCCAGCCCCCTGAGCCCCCCGTACCCTCCTCAGGGGCGTGGTAGGCAGCCAGGGCGTTGAGCATGTCGTAGATGACGTCGCGGATGGGCTCGGGGATGGGCGGCAGCGCGGCCGCCTTGGCCGGCGTGGTCTTCACCAGCTGCACCGCGTTGGGCCCCTTGATCCGCAGGTTCTCAAACTCGTCGTCAGAGGCTGGGAAATTGGGGGGGGAAACGGGGAGTCAGGGATTTGGGGGGATCCTCAGGAGTGTTTGGTTGGGGATGAGGATGAGATGGGATGATGGTTTTTGGGGAGTGGAGGCACTTCTGGGACCCCCATCCTGAGGATAGAAGGACCCCCAAGACCCCATTTGTGGGGAGAGAGGCACCTCTGGGACCCCCATTCTGAGGGTAAAGGGACCCCCAAGACCCCATTTTTGGGGAGAGAGGCACCTCTGGGACCCCCGTTCTGAGGGTAAAGGGATCCCCAAGACCTCATTTTTGGGGGATAAAGGCACCCCCTGGGACCCCCATTCTGAGAGACCCCTGTTCTGAAAGTAAAGGCCCAAGACCCCATTTGTGGGGAGAGAGGCACCTCTGGGACCCCCATTCTGAGGGTAAAGGGACCCCCAAGACCCCATTTGTGGGGAGAGAGGCACCCCTGGGACCCCTGTTCTGAGACACCCTTGAAACCCCATTTTTTGGGGATTGAGGCACCTTGGGATCCCCTCCATGAATCCTCACAGGACCTCACTACAGATGCCAGGGACCCCTGGGATTCCCCCCATGTTCCTGTCCCCATTCCACACGTCCCAGACATCCCCTCCAGGAGCCGGGTCCAGGTACCCAGATCCTCCCCAGGATCCTCCCCACATCCCAGACCTCCTCTCCAGGATCCCCCAACATCCCAGACCTCCTCTCCAGGATCCCCCCACACCCCAGGCTCCCCTCCAGGATCCCCCCACATCCCAGACCCCCTCCAGGAGCCCGTTCCAGGTACCCAGACCCTCCCCAGGATCCTCCCCACATCCCAGGCCCCCCTCCAGGAGCCCCCCCCATGTCCCCTTCCAGGAACCTGTTTCTGGTACCAAGACCCTCTCCAGGATCCTCCCCAAAATTCCAGATCCCAGACCCCCTCCAGGAGCCTGTTCCAGGTCCCCAGACCCTCCCCAGGATCCCCCCCCACATCCCAGATCCCCCTTCCAGGATTCCCCCCCACATCCCAGACCTCTCTTCCAGGATCCCCCCACATCCCAGCCCCCTCCAGGAGCCTGTTCCAGGTACCAAGACCCTCCCAAGACACATCCCAGACCCCCTCCAGGAGCCCTCCCACATCCCAGACCTCCCCTCCAGGATCCCCCCACATCCCAGCCTCCTCCAGGAGCCTGGTCCAGGTCCCCAGACCCTCCCCAGGATCCCCCCCACATCCCAGGCTCCCCTCCAGGATCCCCCCCACATCCCAGCCCCCTCCAGGAGCCCGTTCCAGGTCCGCAGACCCTCCCCAGGATCCCCCCCAAATCCCAGGCTCCCCTCCAGGAGCCCGTTCCAGGTCCCCAGAGCCTCCCCAGGGTTCCAGGGACCCAGAGCCCCGCGCTCCTCACCGGTGCCGGAGCCGCGCGGCGCGGGCAGGGCGATGCGGATGCAGCCCGTGGCCACCTCGGTGAAGACGTGGGGGCTGCGGCAGGCGGCGGGGCCCAGCACCCGCAGGATGTAATTCACCTCCCGAGAGCCCAGGCTGCCAGAAACCACCCCCGAGGTGGTGCTGCCCGCCCCGCTCGTGGCTGCTGAGCGAACCACCTGGGCACGGGGACACGGCGGGGACACGGCGGGGACACGGTGGGGACACGGTGGGGACACGGTGAGCACGGGGCCAGAGGGGCACCCCCGGGAGAGCTTCCCAGGGGAGCCGGGAGCCCCTGAGGTGCAGAGCCCTCCTTGGCCCTGCTGGCCCCAGAGCGCCAATTCCCCGATCCCCTTGTGCTCTGGATCCCAGTTCCCTGATCCCCTTGTGCCCTGGATCCCAGTTCCCTGATCCCCTGGATCCCATGACCCCCAATTCCCTGATCCCCTTGTCCCCTGGATCCCAATTCCCTGATCCCCTTGTGCCCTGGATCCCAGCTCCCTGATCCCCTTGTGCTCTGGATCCCAGTTCCCTGATCCCCTTGTGCCCTGGATCCCAGTTCCCTGATCCCCTTGTCCCCATGACCCCCAATTCCCTGATCCCCTTGTCCCCTGGATCCCAATTCCCTGATCCCCTTGTGCCCTGGATCCCAATTCCCTGATCCCCTTTTCCCCATGACCCCCAGTTCCCTGATCCCCTTGTGCCCTGGATCCCAATTCCCTGATCCCCTTTTCCCCATGACCCCCAGTTCCCTGATCTCCTTGTCCCCTGGATCCCAGTTCCCTGATCCCCGTGTCCCCCGGATCCCAGTTCCCCGATCCCCTTGTCCCCTGGATGCCAATTCCCTGATCTCCATGACCCCCAATTCCCTGATCCCCTTGTCCCCATGACCCCCCAATTTCCCGATCCCCTTGTGCCCTGGATGCCAATTCCCTGATCCCCTTGTCCCATGGATGCCAATTCCCTGATCCCCTTGTGCCCTGGATGTCAATTCCCTGATCCCCTTGTCCCATGGATGCCAATTCCCTGATCCCTTGTGCCCTGGATCCCAATTCCCTGATCCCCTGATCTCCATGACCCCCAACTCCCTGATTCCCTTGTCCCCATGACCCCCAGTTCCCTGATCCCCTTGTCCCCTGGATCCCAATTTCCTCATCTCCTTGTCCCCAGTGTCCCCTACAGCTCCTCTCCCCTCTCCCCCAACCCCCCAGTTCCACTCTCCCTTTATCTCCCTTTCCCCCAGCCCAATTCCCTCTCCTCTCTCCCAATTCCCTCTCCCCCAGCCCCCCAATCCCTTTTCCTTTTATTCTCCTCTCCCCCAGACCCCAATCCCCCTCTCCCCCAGCCCCCCAATCCCCTTTCCTTTTATTCCCCTCTCCCCCAGCCCCCCAATTTCCTCTCCCATTACCCCCAGCTCCCCATCCCCTCTCCCCCAGCCCCCCAATTCTCCTCTCCCCTTATTCCCTTCTCCCCCAGCCCCCCAATCCTCTCACCCCCAGGCCCCCTCTCTCTTTTCACCCCCAGCCCCCCACTCCCCCCCTCTCTTCACCCCCAGCCCCCCAATCCCCTTTCCTTTTATTCCCCTCTCCCCCATCTCCCCAATCCCCCTCTCTTCACCCCCAGCCCCCCAATCCCTCTCTCTTCACACCCATCTCCCCAATCCCCCTCACCCCCATCTCCCCAATCCCCCTCTCTTCACCCCCATCTCCCCAATCCCCCTCTCTTCACCCCCAGCCCCCCAATCCCCCTCACCCCCATCTCCCCAATCCCCCTCTCTTCACCCCCATCTCCCCAATCCCCCTCTCTTCACCCCCATCTCCCCAATCCCCCTCACCCCCATCTCCCCAGTCCCCCTCTCTTCACCCCCATCTCCCCAATCCCCCTCTCTTCACCCCAGCTCCCCAATCCCCCTCTCTTCACCCCCAATCCCCCTCTCCCCATTTCCCCCACCCCTCACCTTCTCCATGGTGTGCCTCAGCGTGCAGGGATCCTCGATGATGTGCCGGAAGAGCAGGGTGACGAGCGGGGTGAAGCCGGTGAAGCCGGAGCTCTGCGTCAGGGCCAGGATGGTGCGCGTGGAGCGCAGCTCGGCGAAGAGCAGCGCGTGCTTGTGCTGCCGCGTCAGGCGCAGGCACAGGCGCAGCGTGGCGTGCAGCGTGTCGGGGTCCACGGGCACCCCCAGCATGCTGACGCACGCCCGCAGCACGGCCGGCACCGCCTCCTCCGCCAGGCCCCGCACCGGAGCCTCGGCGTCCGCGCCGGGCTCGTCCCGCGGCTCCTCGGGGGTGGGAGTGGGGCAGGGAGGGGACGGGCAGGGGGCGGTGGGAGTGGTGGTGGTGCTGGTGGTGCTGGTGGTGGTGCTGGTGGTGGTGGTGGTGGTGGTGGAGGGGGGGTCTTCGTCTGTAGAAGCGGGGTCTGGAGCTGTGGGGATGAGGAAAGGGGTGAGGAGGGTGGGTTTGGGGAGGTGGGTATGGCTGGGGGGTCTTGGGCACGCACTTGAGGCCCTTGTGACCCCCCCATGGCCATTCTGACCCCACCATGGCCCCTGTAACCCCCCCATGGCCATTCTGACCCCCCATGGCCATTCTGACTCCCCATGGCCATTCTGACCCCCCATGGCCATTCTGATCCCACCATGGCCATTCTGACCCCACCATGGCCATTCTGATCCCACCATGGCCATTCTGACCCCACCATGGCCCCTGTAACCCCCCCATGGCCATTCTGATCCCACCATGGCCATTCTGACCCCCCATGGCCATTCTGATCCCTCCATGGCCCCTGTAACCCCCCCATGGCCATTCTGACCCACCATGGCCATTCTGACTCCCCATGATCATTCTGACCCCCCATGGCCATTCTGACCCCACCATGGCCATTCTGACCCCACCATGACCCCTGTAACCCCCCATGACCATTCTGACCCTCCATGACCATTCTGATCCCACCATGACCCCTGTAACCCCCCATGACCATTCTGACCCCCTCGTGACCATTCTGACCCCCCCATGACCATTCTGACCCCCCCATGGCCATTCTGACTCCCCATGGCCATTCTGACCCCCCCATGACCATTCTGACCCCCCCATGGCCATTCTGACCCCCTATGGCCATTCTGACCCCACCATGGCCCCTGTAACCCCCCCATGGCCATTCTGACCCCCACATGGTCTCTAGGACTTGCTATGACCATTCTGACCCCCTCATGACCCCCCAGACCCTTCCCCATCACCTCTCAGACCACCCCCAAAACCCCTCAGACTCCTCCATAACTCCTCAGACCCTTCCCCATCACCCCCTCAGACCACCCAAAACCCCTCCAACACTCCCATAACCTCCTTGCCCCCCCCCAAAACCCTTCAGACTCCCCCAAAACCCCTCAGATGCCCCCCATGACCTCTCAGACCCCCTCCCAGCCCCATACCGGGGGTCTCATCCTTGCCCTTCCCGTCGGGGTCCTCGGCGCCCCCCCTCGTCGCGGCCCTTCCCAGTGCGGGGGGGCCTCAGCAGCGTCAGCATCACCGGGCGCCGGTTCCCGGTCTCCTCGTTCACCTGGGGACACCGGGGGGGGACAGCGGTGACACCGGGGCCCCTCCCCATGGGGTGACACCAGGGGTGTCCCTCGGCCATGAGGTGTCCCTGTCCCATGAGGAGGTGATATCAGCAGGTGTCCCCTGCAGTGGGTGACACCGGGGTTGTGTTCCCCTGGGCTGGGTGGCACCTGGGGACTGTCCCCTACCCTTAGGGGTGTGTCCCCCTGCCCTGGGTGACCCTGGGCTGTGTCCCTGCACTCTGGGCTGTGTCCCCCTGCCCTGGGTGACCCTGGGCTGTGTCCCTGCACTCTGGGCTGTGTCCCTGCACTCTGGGCTGTGTCCCCCTGCCCTGGGTGACCCTGGGCTGTGTCCCTGCACTCTGGGCTGTGTCCCTGCACTCTGGGCTGTGTCCCCCTGCTCTGGGTGACCCTGGGCTGTGTCCCTGCACTCTGGGCTGTGTCCCCATGACAATGGGCCATGTCCCCATGGCCCCCAGCCCCTCACCTGCACCATGGTGGTGGACTGCATGCTGGAGCAGGGTGTCCCCATGACCCAGGGCTGTGTCCCTGCACTCTGGCCTGTGTCCCCATGGCCTGGCTGACCCCAGGGCTGTGTCCCCATGACCCAGGGCTGTGTCCCCATGCCATGGGGCTGTGTCCCCATGGTCTGGGGCTGTGTCCCCATGCCCCAGTGCTGTGTCCCCATGACCCTGGGCCATGTCCCCACGCCCCAGGGCTGTGTCCCCATGCCCCGGGGCTGTGTCCCCATGACCCAGGGCTGTGTCCCCATGACCTGGGGCTGTGTCCCCATGACCCAGGGCTGTGTCCCCATGTCCTGGCTGACCCCAGGGCTGTGTCCCCATGCCCCGGGCTGTGTCCCCATGACCCCAGGGCTGTGTCCCCATGGCCTGGCTGACCCCAGGCCATGTCCCCATGCCCCCCAGGCTGTCCCCAGCCCCTCACCTGCACCATGGTGGTGAAATGAACACTGCAGCAGTGTGTCCCCCTGACCCGGGGCTGTGTCCCCATGCCATGGGGCTGTGTCCCTGCACTCTGGGCTGTGTCCCCATGTCCTGGCTGACCCCAGGCTGTGTCCCCATGCCCCCCAGGCTGTCCCCAGCCCCTCACCTGCACCATGGTGGTGAACTGCACGGTGCAGCAGTGTGTCCCCATGACCCAGGGCTGTGTCCCCACACCCCAGGGCTGTGTCCCCATGGCCTGGCTGACCCCAGATCCGTGTCCCCAAGCCCTGGGGCTGTGTCCCCCATGTCCTGGCTGACCCCAGGCTGTGTCCCCATGGCCTGGCTGACCCCAGCCCGTGTCCCCACGCCCCCCAGCCCGTCCCCAGCCCCTCACCTGCACCATGGTGGTGAACTGCACGGTGCAGTGGTGTGTCCCCATGCCCCAGGGCTGTGTCCCCATGTCCTGGCTGACCCCAGCCCGTGTCCCCATGCCCCCCAGGCCATCCCCAGCCCCTCACCTGCACCATGGTGGTGAACTGCACGGTGTAGCGCCGCCGGCCGGCCGTGAAGCGCACGCTGGGCTCCCCGGCGCGCCAGGCGGCGTCGATGGTGCTGTTGTTGCTGGCGCTGTAGCTGCACCAGCGGCCGGAGCGGTCGTCGAACCAGCGCCAGTTGTTGCCAGTGGCCTGCAGGTACTGGGGGGGCACGAGGGGAGGGGGGGGGGTCAGCGGCCTGGAGCCCCTCGTGTGCCCCCCAAACCCTGCCCCGGGTGGTGCTGGGTGTGCTGGGGGTGTGAGGTCACTGTGCCCATCACAGGGACAGCGTGTATCCCTCAGGACGCTGTGTGTCACCCAGACCCTTCACATCACCCCTGTGTCACCCCAGACCCTTCACGTCACCCCCCGTGTCACCCCAGACCCTTCACGTCACCCCCGTGTCACCCCAGGACCCTTCGTGTCACCCCCCGTGTTACCCCAGACCCTTCACGTCACCCCCTGTGTCCCCCAGGACTCTGTGTGTCATCCCCTGTGTCACCCCAGACCCTTCACATCACCCCCTGTGTCACCCAGACCCTTCACATCACCCCCCGTGTCACCCCAGACCCTTCACGTCACCCCCCGTGTCACCCCAGACCCTTCACATCACCCCTGTGTCACCCCAGACCCTTCACATCACCCCCCGTGTCACCCCAGACCCTTCATGTCACCCCCGTGTCACCCCAGACCCTTCACGTCACCCCCTGTGTCCCCCAGGACTCTGTGTGTCATCCCCTGTGTCACTCCCCATGTCCCCCAAGACCCTTTGTGTCACCCCTGTGTCACGCCCTTTGTCCCCCAGAACTCCAAGTCCCCTCCCCAGGACCCTCTGTGTCACCCCTGTGTCACTCCCTGTGTCCCCCAGGACCCTTTGTGTCACCCCCTGTGTCACCCCCTGTATCCCCCCAGAACTCCCAAGTCCCCTCCCCAAGACCCTTTGTGTCACCCCTGTGTCACCCCCTGTGTCCCCCAGGACCCCAAGGGTCCTCCTCAGGGCTCTTTGTGTCACCCCTGTGACCCTCTGCACCTTGTGTGTCACCCCCTGTGTCCCCCAGGACCCTTTGTGTCACCCCTGTGTCCCCCCCGTATCACCCCCCGTGACCCCCTGCACCTTGTGTGTCACCCCCTGTCTCACCCCCATGTCACCCCCTGTGTCCCCCCCTGTGTCACCCCTGTGTCCCCCCCTGTGTCCCCCCCCTGTGTCACCCCTGTGTCCCCCCCTGTGTCCCCCAGGACTCTGTGTGTCACCCCCTGTGTCCCCCCCGTGTCCCCCCCTGTGTCACCCCCTGTCACCCCCTGCACCTTGTGTGTCACCTCCTGTGTCACTCTGGCTGCTCCACTCCCATCCCAGCCCCACCACGCGTCCCCAGGACCCCCCCATGTCCCCTCCCAGCCCCCCAGGACCCCCCAAATTCCCCCCAGGACCCCCAGGACCCCCACCTTGTTCATCTGCGCGCGGCGCTTGGAGGACACGGCCGTCTTCTCATAGAAATCAATCAGCAGCAGCACGGGGGTGATCCACCTGGTTTTGGGGGGCACAAGAGTTGTGAGAGCATCCTGGGGAGGATTTTGGGGGGTTCTGGGGGGGGTCTGGGAGGGGTCACTCCTTACTTGGGGGTCTGCACCTCCTTGTGCTCCTTGGCGGCCTGCAGGCAGGGCTGCACCACCTCCAGCAGCTTGATCAGCACGTCCAGCACGCAGCTGGACTCCACCACACGGGCACAGGGCAGCTTCAGCTCCTGGGGCACCCCAAAAAAAACCACATCAGCACCCCAAAATATCCATGGAAACAGCCCCAAAATCCCGACCGAAATACTCAGAAACAGCCCCAAAATATCCATGGAAACAGCCCCAAAATCCCAACCGAAATACCCAGAAACGGCCCCAAAATATCCACGGAAACCAGCACGCAGCTGGACCCCACCATGACAGCTCTTGGGGCACCCCAAAAAAAAACATCAGCACCCCAAAATATCCATCGAGACAGCCCCAAAATCCCGACCAAAATACCCCAAAATATCCATGGAAACAGCCCCAAAATCCCGACCGAAATACCCAGAAACAGCCCCAAAATATCCATGGAAACAGCCCCAAAATCCCGACCGAAATACCCAGAAACAGCCCCAAAATATCCACGGAAACCAGCACGCAGCTGGACCCCACCATGACAGCACAGGGAAGCTTCAGCTCCTGGGGCACCCCAAAAAAAACCACATCAGCACCCCAAAATATCCATGGAAACAGCCCCAAAATCCCGACCGAAATACCCAAAAACAGCCCCAAAATTTCCATCGAGACAGCCCCAAAATCCCGACCAAAATACCCAGAAACAGCCCCAAAATATCCATGGAAACAGCCCCAAAATCCCGACCAAAATACCCAGAAACAGCCCCAAAATATCCATGGAAACAGCCCCAAAATCCCGACCAAAATACCCCAAAATATCCATGGAAACCAGCACGCAGCTGGACCCCACCATGACAGCACAGGGCAGCTTCAGCTCCTGGGGCACCCCAAAAACACCAGCACCCCCAAAACCATTCCAAACACCCCCAAAACACCCTCAAAGCACCCCAAAACCACCCCAAACCTCGGGATTTTTGGAAAATGAGTCACCCCTGGCAAACACCCGGCCCTTTTGTGAGGGATGTGAGGCCCAGGGACCCCAGGGTGCTCCCCCAAGTTTTGGGGGGCCTCCCCAGGTTTTGGGCTGCTCCTTCCAGGTTTTGGGGTCACCCCAAGTTTTGTGGTCATTCCCCCACATTCTGTGGTCACTCCTCCCAGGTTTTGGGGTCACTCCCCCAGGTTTTGGGGTTAACCCCACCAGGTTTTGTGGTCACTCCCCCGGGTTTTGGGGTCACTCCCCAGGTTTTGGGCTGCCCCTCCCAGGTTTTGGGTTCACCCCAAGTTTTGTGGTCATTCCCCCACATTCTGTGGTCACTCCCCCAGGTTTTGGGGTTAACCCCACCAGGTTTTGGGTTAACCCCCCCAAGGTTTTGGGGTCACTCCCCCAGCTTTTGGGGTTAACCCTCCCAGGTTTTGGGGTTAACCCCACCAGGTTTTGGGTTAACCCCCCCCAAGGTTTTGGGGTCACTCCTCCAGCTTTTGGGGTTAAGCCCCCAGGTTTTGCGGTCACTCCCCCAGGTTTTGTGGTCACTCCCCCAGGTTTTGTGGTCATTCCCCCACATTCTGTGGTCACTCCCCCCAGGTTTTGTGGTCACTCCCCCAGGTTTTGGGGTCCCCCCCGGGTTTTGGGGTACCCTCGAAGAGCAGGGTGAGCAGCAGGATGCGCGTGGCCAGGTTGGAGGCCTGGGGCAGCGTGGCCATTTGGCTGATCCACTCTGACACCGTCTTGGTGTCGCTGGTGGTCAGCGGCACGGCCGCCTTGATCAGGACATCGGCTGCTTCCCACACCTGGGGGGAGTGAGCGGTCAGTGGGGTCAGCAGTGGGGTCAGAGGGCAGCAGTGGGGTCAGGGGGTCAGCAGGGTCAGGGGTCAGGGGGGTCACTGGGGCATGGCCACCTTGATCAGGACATCGACTGCTCCCACACCTGGGGGAATGAGTGGTCAGTGGGGTCAGGGGGCAGCAGGGTCAGTGGGGATCAAGGTGGTCAGTGGGGTCATGGGGTCAGTGGGATCAAGGTGGTCAGTGGGGTCATGGGGCCAGTGGGGGTCAGGGGTCACTGGGGCACAGCCACTTTGATCAGGACATCAGCTGCTTCCCACACCTGGGGGAATGAGCAGTCAGTGGGGTCAGGGGTCAGCAGTGGGGTCAGGGGTCAGCAGGGTCAGGGGTCAGGGGGGTCATTGGGGGCATGGCCACCTTGATCAGGACATCGGCTGCTCCCACACCTGGGGAATGAGCGGTCAGTGGGGTCAGGGGGCAGCAGGGTCAGTGGGGATCAAAGTGGTCAGTGGGGTCATGGGGTCAGTGGGGATCAAGGTGGCAGTGGGGTTATGGGGTCACTGGGGATCAAGGTGGCAGTGGGGTTATGGGGTCACTGGGGTTATGGGGTCACTGGGGTTATGGGGTCACTGGGGATCAAGGTGGTCAGTGGGGTTATGGGGTCACTGGGGTTATGGGGTCAGTGGGGTTATGGGGTCAGTGGGGTTATGGGGTCACTGGGGATCAAGGTGGGCAGTGGGGTTATGGGATCAGTGGGGTTATGGGGTCACTGGGGTTATGGGGTCACTGGGATCAAGGTGGGCAGTGGGGTTATGGGGTCACTGGGATCAAGGTGGCAGTGGGGTTATGGGGTCACTGGGGTTATGGGGTCACTGGGGTTATGGGGTCAGTGGGGATCAAGGTGGGCAGTGGGGTTATGGGGTCACTGGGGATCAAGGTGGCAGTGGGGTTATGGGGTCACTGGGGTTATGGGGTCACTGGGGTTATGGGGTCAGTGGGGATCAAGGTGGTCAGTGGGGTTATGGGGTCACTGGGGTTATGGGGTCACTGGGGCACAGCCACTTTGATCAGGACATTGGCCACCTCCCACACCTGGGGCATCAGTGGTCAGTAAGGGCCAGGGTGGTCAGTGGGGGTCAGTGGTGGTCAGTGGGGGTCAGTGGTGGTCAGTGGGGGTCAAGGGTCAGCCAGGTTCAGGGGGATCAGGGGGGGTCACTGAGGCACAGCTGCCTTGAGCAGGAGCTCCCACATCTGGGGGAGCCGAGTGGTCAGTGGGGGTCAGCAGGGTTCAGTGGGTCAGTAACATTTAGGGGGGTCAGTGGGGTTCAGGGGTCAGTGGGGTTCAGGGTGGTCAGTGGTGGTCAGTGGGGTTCAGGGGTCAGTGGGGATCAGGGGTCAGTGGGGTTCAGGGTGGTCAGGAGAGGTCAGTGGGGTTCAGGGGTCAGTGGGGTTCAGGGGGGCACCTGGCACACCTGGGTGTTCAGGGGGTCTCAGGGCAGGTTTGGGGGGGTCTCAGGGCAGGTTTGTGGGTCTTGGGCTATGTTTGGCACAAGTTTAGGGGTCTCAGGGCTGGTTTAGGGGTCTCAGGGCTGGTTCAGGATGGGTTTAGGCTGGGTTTAGCACAGGTTTAGGCTGGCTTTAGGGCTCCATACCTGCTGCACCACCTCTTTGAGCACACTGTCCCGGGTAGGCCGGGCCGTTGCGGCGCACGGCCATCATTGGGGTCAGGGGTCTCGGGGTTGGTTCAGGGTGGGTTTAGGGGTCTCAGGGCTGGTTCAGGGTGGGTTTAGGGCTGGTTTAGGGGTCTCAGGGCAGGTTCAGGGCAGGTTTAGGCTGGGTTTAGGCCGGGTTTAGGGCTCCATACCTGCTGCACCACCTGTTTGAGCACACTGTCCCGGGTAGGCCGGGCCGTTGCGGCGCACGGCCATCATTGGGGTCAGGGGGCTCGGGGTTGGTTCAGGGTGGGTTTAGGGGTCTCAGGGCTGGTTCAGGGTGGGTTTAGGGCTGGTTTAGGGGTCTCAGGGCAGGTTCAGGGCAGGTTTAGGCTGGGTTTAAGGCAGGTTTAGGCCGGGTTTAGGGCTCCATACCTGCTGCACCACCTGTTTGAGCACGCTGTCGCGGTAGGCCGGGCCGTTGCGGCGCACGGCCGTCATCAGCAGGTCGCAGACGCGGTACACGGTGTCGGGCAGCTCGTCCAGCAGCTGAGAGCAGCCGGGCAGCATCGAGTCCGTGAAGGCCCCGAGCTCGGCCGCCTCCAGGGGCTCGGCCCCCCTCGAACTTCTCCAGGCACTTGGCCTCCTCCTCCTCCTGCCGCTCCCGCGCCCGCCGCTCCTCCTCCTCCTTGCGGCACGCGGCCTCCTGAGGGGGAGATGGGGTGAGGAGGGGGGGGAAAGGGGCAGAAATGGGGTATGTGAGGGGGAATGGGGGAGAAATGGGGGTTTGGGACAGGGAAATGGGGGAGAAATGGGAGTTTGGGGAGAGAAATAGGGGTATGGAAATAGGATTTGGGGCAGGGAAATGGGGTTTGGGACAGGGAAATGGGGGTTTGGGGCAGGGAAATGGGGGAGAAATGGGGGTTTGGGACAGGGAAATGGTGTTTGGGGCAGGGAAATGGGGGAGAAATGGGGGTATTGGGTAGGGAAATGGGGTTTGGGACAGGGAAATGGGGGGTTTGGGGCAGGGAAATGGGGTTTGGGGAAGGGAAATGGGGGAGAAATGGGAGTTTGGGGAGAGAAATAGGGGTATGGAAATAGGATTTGGGACAGGGAAATGGGGTTTGGGACAGGGAAATGGGGGAGAAATGAGGGTATTGGGCAGGGAAATGGGGGTTTGGGCAGGGAAATGGGGGAGAAATGGGGTTTGGGGCAGGGAAATGGGGTTTGGGGCAGGGAAATGGGGGAGAAATGGGGGTTTGGGGCAGGGAAATGGGGGAGAAATGGGGGTTTGGGACAGGGAAATGGGGTTTGGGGCAGGGAAATGGGGGAGAAATGGGGGTTTGGGACAGGGAAATGGGGGAGAAATGGGAGTTTGGGAGAGAGAAATAGGGGTATGGAAATAGGATTTGGGACAGGGAAATGGGGTTTGGGACAGGGAAATGGGGTTTGGGGCAGGGAAATGGGGGAGAAATGGGAGTTTGGGGAGAGAAATAGGGGTATGGAAATAGGATTTGGGACACGGAAATGGGGTTTGGGACAGGGAAATGGGGTTTGGGGAAGGGAAATGGGGGTTTGGGGAAGGGAAATGGGGGTTTGGGACAGGGAAATGGGGGAGAAATGGGGGTTTGGGACAGGGAAATGGGGTTTGGGGAAGGGAAATGGGGGAGAAATGGGAGTTTGGGGAGAGAAATAGGGGTATGGAAATAGGATTTGGGACAGGGAAATGGGGTTTGGGGCAGGGAAATGGGGTTTGGGACAGGGAAATGGGGTTTGGGGAAGGGAAATGGGGGTTTGGGGAAGGGAAATGGGGTTTGGGGAAGGGAAATGGGGGAGAAATGGGGGTTTGGGACAGGGAAATGGGGTTTGGGACAGGGAAATGGGGGAGAAATGAGGGTTTGGGGCAGGGAAATGGGGCAGAAATGGGGGTTTGGAGCAGGGAAATGTGGGAGAAGTGGAGATTTGGGGCAGGGAAATGGGGGTTTGGGGAAGGGAACTGGGGTTTGGGGAAGGGAACTGGGGTTTGGGGCAGGGAAATGGGGTTTTGTTTTTGGGACAGGAAATGGGGTTTTTGGGACAGGAAATGGGGTTTTGGGACAGGAACTGGGGTTTCTGGGGGTCCCACCTCTGGGGACTCGGCGCGCTGCTCCATGGGGATGTCCTGGCCCAGGGACATGGCGATGGCTCTCATCATCTGATCCTCCTCTGACATGCTCAGGTCCTGGGGGGCAGCATCAGGGGCTGTGAGGACCCCCCAAGAACACCCCAAAACCCCCCCAAGAGCATCCCAAGAACCCCCAGGTACCCCCAAAAACCCCCAGGTACCCCAAAAACCACCCAAACCACCTCAAAATCCACCAGGAACTCCCAAATCCCTCCCAAAGCACTCCAAAAATTCCCCAGGACCTCACCCTCAAACCCCCCCAGGAACCTCTAAAAACCACTCAGGACCCCCCAAAACCCCTTGAGATCCCTCCCAAACCCCCCCAGGAACCTCTGAAAACCACTCAGGACCCCCTAAAACCCTTGGGATCCCTCCCAAACCCCCAGGAACCTCTAAAAAACACTCAGGACCCCCCAAAACCCCTTGGGATCCCTCCCAAACCCCCCCAGGAACCTCTAAAAAACACTCGGGACCCCCCAAAACCCCTTGGGATCCCTCCCAACTCCCCAGGAACCTCTAAAAAACACTCGGGACCCCCAAAAACCCCTTGGGATCCCTCCCAACTCCCCAGGAACCTCTAAAAAACACTCGGGACCCCCCCAAAACCCTTTGGGATCCCTCCCAAACCCCCCCAGGAACCTCTAAAAAACCACTCAGGACCCCCCAAAAACCTCTTGAGATCCCCCCCAAACCCCCCCCATTTCCCCTTCCCCCATTGCAGGACCCCCCAAACCCCTCGCTGATGCCCCAAACCCTCCTTATCTCCCTTCCCCCACTGCAGGACCCCCCCCAAACCCCCCCCATTTCCCCTTTCCCCGCTCCAGCCCCCCCAGCTGTGCCCCCCCAGCCCCACTGACCCGTGCTGAGCCCCCCATGAGCGGGGGTGGGTGGGTGAGCAGGTACTCGGTGGCCTGCTCCATGGTGTTGGTGTTGAGCAGGGCCTCCATGGCGTGCTCCCGGGAGAAACCCATGTCCATCAGCTGGGGAGGGGGCACACACAGGGGTCAGGGGGGGATTTGGGGGGCATGGGGAGGGGTTTAGGGGGCATGGGGAGGGGTTTGGGGGGCACAGGGAGGGGTTTGGGGGCCACGGGGAGGGGTTTGAGGAGGAGCTGGTGGGACCTCCCACCTCCCATTTTGCCATCGCACCCCCCCAGTTTTTCTCTTCCGCCCCATTCTTCCCTTCCACCTCCTATTTTTTTTGTCCCACCCCTCAGTTTTTGACATCCCATCCTTCAGTTCTTGAGCTCCCACCCCCATTCTTCTGTCCCACCTACTCCATTTTTCCATCCCACCCTTCAGTTTTTCAGCCTCCCACCCCCCATTTTTCAACATCTCATACCCCACAGTTTTTTGTCCCACCCCTGTTTTCTGTCCCACCCCTCAGTTTCCTGTACCACCCCTCAGTTTTTGACATCCCATCCTTCAGTTTTTGAGCTCCCATCCCCATTCTTCTGTCCCACCCCCCATTTTTCAACATCTCATACCCCCACATTTTTTGTCCCACCCCCTCAGTTTTTGACCTCTTACCCTTCAATTCTTGAGCTCCCACCCCCATGTCTCCATCCCACCTCCCATTTTTTTGTCCCATCCCTCACTTTTCTGTCCCACCCCTCAGTTTTTTCCATCCCATCCTTCAGTTTCTGAGCTCCCACCCCCATTTTTCAACATCTCCCACCCCCATTTTCCCCCTCCCACCCCCATTTTTTCCCATCCCACCCCCATTTTTCCATCCCACCCCTCAGTTTTCTGTCCCACCCCCCATTTTTCAACATCTCATACCCCCCCAGTTTTTTGTCCCACCCCTCACTTTTTGACCTCTTATCTTTCAGTTCTTGAGCTCCCACCCCCATTCTTCCCCTTCCACCCCCATTCTTCCCCTCCCACCCCAATTTCTCCATCCCACCTCCCATTTTTTTGTCCCACCCCTCAGTTTTCTGTCCCACCCAATCCTTCAGTTTTTGAGCTCCCACCCCCCATTTTTTCCCCTCCCACCCCCATTTTTTCCATCCCACCACTCAGTTTTCAGCCTCCCACCCCCCATTTTTCAACATCTCCCACCCCCATTTTTCCCCTCCCACCTCCATTTTTCCATCCCATCCCTCACTTTTCTGTCCCACCCCCTCAGTTTTTTTCCATCCCATCCTTCAGTTTTTGAGCTCCCACCCCCATTTTTCAACATCTCCCACCCCCATTTTCCCCCCACCCACCCCCATTTTTTCCCCTCCCACCCCCATTTTTCCATTCCCACCCCCATTTTTCCATTCCCACCCATTTTTACCCCTCCCACCCCCATTTTTCCATCCCATCCCCATATTTTCCCCCTCCCACCCCCATTTCCCCCCCTCCCACCCCCATTTTTCCTCTCCCACCCCTATTTTCCCCTCCCACCCTCAGTTTTTCCCCTCCCACCCCTATATTTTCCCCTCCCACCCCCATTTCCCCCCCTCCCACCCCCATATTTTCCCCCTCCCACCCCCATTTCCCCCCTCCCACCCCCCATATCCCATCCCCACACCTGCTGCAGCTGCTGCTGGTTGACGTGGGGCTCCCTGCGGGCTCCCCCCTCGTCCGCCCCGGGCTCGTCGGGCGCGGGCCCCTCTCGCTCGCGGCCCAGGCGCTCGCGCAGCAGCGGCTCCGCGCGCAGGATGTGGCACAGGATGGCCAGCATGGACTCGGCCATGCGCCCCCCGTACACCTTCAGCGGCCGCCGCTGCCACAGCTGCTTGATGCAGGCGAAGGCGGCCTGGGGACGCGCGGGGGAAAACCGTGGGGACACGGTGGGACATGGTGGGGACATGGTGGGACATGGTGGGGACATGGCAGGGAGCAGGTGGGGACATGGTGGGACATGGTGGGGACAGCAGCGGGGACACGGTGGGGACATGGCAGGGAGCCGGTGGGGACATGGTGGGACATGGTGGGACATGGTGGGGGACATGGCAGGGAGCAGGTGGGGACACGGTGGGACAGACAAGGACATGGTGGGGACACGGTGGGACATGGTGGGGACATGGTGGGACATGGTGGGGACATGGCAGGGAGCAGGTGGGGACACGGTGGGACATGGTGGGGACAGCGGCGGGGACACGGCAGGGTACAGGGGGGATACGGTGGGGAGAAGGTGGGGAGAAGGTGGGGACATTGTGGGGACATGGCAGGGAGAAGGTGGGGACATGGTGGGACATGGTGGGGACATGGTGGGGACATTGTGGGGACATGGTGGGACATGGTGGGGACAACAGCGGGGACACGGTGGGGACATGGCAGGGAGCCGGTGGGGACATGGTGGGACATGGTGGGACATGGTGGGGACATGGCAGGGAGCAGGTGGGGACACGGTGGGACAGACAAGGACATGGTGGGGACACAGTGGGGACATGGTGGGGACATGGTGGGACATGGTGGGGACATGGCAGGGAGCCAGTGGGGACATGGTGGGACATGGTGGGGACAACAGCGGGGACACGGGGGGGTACAGGGGGGATACGGTGGGGATATGGCGGGGAGAAGGTGGGGACATGATGGGACAGACAAGGACATGGTGGGGACACAGTGGGGACATGGTGGGACATGGTGGGACATGGTGGGGACATGGTGGGGACATGGTGGGGACGTGGCAGGGAGCAGGTGGGGACATGGTGGGGACATGGTGGGGACATGGTGGGGACATGGCAGGGAGAAGGTGGGGACATGGTGGGACATGGTGGGGACATGGTGGGGACATGGGGACATGGTGGGGACATTGTGGGGACATGGTGGGACATGGTGGGGACAGCAGCGGGGACACGGGGGGGTATAGGGGGGGACACGGTGGGGACATGGTGGGGAGAAGGTGGGGACATGGGTGGGGACATGGTGGGGGTCACAGTGGAGAGAAGGTGGGGACATGGTGGGGACATGGTGGGGACAACAGCGGGGACACGGTGGGGGTATAGGGGGGATACGGTGGGGATATGGTGGGGAGAAGGTGGGGACATGGTGGGACATGGTGGGGACATGGTGGGAACAGGCAGGGGACATGGAGGGCATACAGTGGGGACACGGTGGGAATATGGCAGGGAGAAGGTGGGGACATGGTGGGGTCACAGAGGAGACAAGGTGGGAACACAGGTTTTGGGGAGGGGGGAATTGCAGCTTCCCCCCCAACCCCCATATCCCCCCACTCAAACCCCATTACCCCCATCCCAAACCTCATTTTTCTCCCTTAAACCCCATTTCCCCTTCCCCAAACCCCATTTCCCTTCCCCAAACCCCATTTCCCCCTCCCCAAACCCCATTTCCCCATCCCAAACCCCATTTTCCCCCTTCCCCCAACCCCATTTCCCCCCTGCCCAAACCCCATTTCCCCTCCCCAAACCCCATTTCCCCCCTTCCCAAACCCCATTTCCCCTTACCCCAAACCCCATTTCCCCCTCCCCAAACCCCATTTCCCGTTCCCAAACCCCATTTCCCCTGCCCAAACCCCATTTCCCGTTCCCAAACCCCATTTCCCCTGCCCAAACCCCATTTTCCCCTCCCCAAACCCCATTCCCCTTTTCCCAAACCCCATTTCCTGTTCCCAAACCCCATTTCCCCTGCCCAAACCCCATTTCCCCCTTCCCCAACCCCATTTCCCCTCCCAAACCCCATTTCCCCTCCCCAAACCCCATTTCCCCCTTCCCAAACCCCATTTCCCCTTACCCAAACCCCATTTCCCCCTGCCCAAACCCCATTTCCCCCTCCCCAAACCCCATTTCCCCTTACCCAAACCCCATTTCCCCTCCCCAAACCCCGTTTCCCCTCCCCAAACCCCGTTTTTCCCCCTGCCCACCTTCTGGGTGACCACGAGGAAGCGCAGGGCGCTGAAGGGGGGGTGTCCATGCGGGGGGGCCTTGGCAGGCAGCGCATGGGGGGACTCCAGCACCGTGCTGGGGTTCACCATCTTCTCCACCAGCATCAGCCACGCGTCCAGGAACTCACCGGTGCCATCCGGCAGGTCAGGGTGCTCCAGACCCTCCCCAACCGGCACCTTGCCCCCCATGGACAGCGCCCAGTTAAAGGTCCTGGGGGGGAAAAAGGGATTTGGGGTGTTGGGAGGGACCCCGAGGTCATGGGAGGGACCCCCAAGGTCATGGGAGGGAACCCAGGGTCATGGGAGGGACCCCCAAGGTCATGGGAGGGAACCCAGGGTCATGGGAGGGACCCCGAGGTCATGGGAGGGAACCCAGGGTCATGGGAGGGACCCCCAAGGTCATGGGAGGGACCCCGAGGTCATGGGAGGGACCAGTTAAAGGGTCTGGGGGGAATTTGGGGTGTTGGGAGGGACCCCGAGGTCATGGGAGGGACCCCGAGGTCATGGGAGTGACCACTTAAAGTGTCTGGGGGGGAAAAAAAGGGATTTGGGGTGTTGGGAGTTTCCCCCCACCCACAGGAAGGGAGTTGGAGGGGTCAGTGTCCAGGGTCAGGGTCAGTATCCAGGGTCAGTGTCCAGGGTCAGGGTCAGGGTCAGTGTCCAGGGTCAGGGTCCAGGGTCAGTGTCCAGGGTAGGGGTCAATGTCCCAGGGGGGTCCCAGGATCAGTGTCAGTGTCCAGGAGAATTAGTCTGGGTCTGTGGTCAGTGTCCAGCGTCCATGATCATTGTCCAGTGTCCACTGTCAGTGTCCAGGGTCAGGGTCCAGGGGCATTGGTCAGTGTGTGGTCAGCATCCACAATCAATGTCCTGTGTCCATGGTCAGTGTCTGGGGTCCATGGACAGTGTCTGGGCAGTGTCTGGGGTCCATGGTCAGTGTCCTGTGCCCATGGGCAGTGTCTGGGGCCCATGGTCAGTGTCTGGGGTCCATGGGCAGTGTCTGGGGTCCATGGTCAGTGTCCTGTGTCCATGGGCAGTGTCTGGGGCCCATGGTCAGTGTCTGGGCAGTGTCTGGGGCCCATGGGCAGTGTCTGGTCAGCATCCACAGTCCATGTCCTGTGCCCATGGTCAGTGTCTGGTCAGTCTGGGCAGTGTCTGGGGCCCATGGGCAGTGTCTGGGCAGTGTCTGGGGCCCATGCTCAGTGTCTGGGGCCCATGGGCAGTGTCTGGGCAGTGTTCAGGGCCCATGCTCAGTGTGTGGTCAGCATCCACAATCAATGTCCTGTGTCCATGGGCAGGGTTCAGGGTCCATGGTCAGTGTCTGGGCAGTGTCTGGGGCCCATGGGCACTGTCTGGGCAGTGTCTGGGCAGTGTCTGGGCAGTGTCTGGGGCCCATGCTCAGTGTGTGGTCAGCATCCACAATCAATGTCCTGTGCCCATGGTCAGTGTCTGGGGCCCATGGTCAGTGTCTGGGCAGTGTCTGGGGTCCATGGGCAGTGTCTGGGCAGTGTCTGGGGCCCATGCTCAGTGTGCTCAGTGTCCAGTGTCCGGTCAGTGTCCAGCTCACTCGAAGAGGGCGTTGTGGCCGCCGGAGCAGAGGAATTTCTGCAGCATGAGGTGATAGGGGAACTTGCGCTCGTCGAAGAGCATGGGCGACGTGAACCCCACGGAGCAGATGAAGAACGTCAGCCTGGGGGCACGGGCTGGGTCAGAGCTGGGCAGGGCACTGGGCACAGGCACTGCTCAAGCTCCGTCCCTGGAGGTGGCAGAGCCATCCCTGTTCCTATCCCTGTCCTTGTCTCTTCCATCCCTGTCCCTGTAATCCCAGCCCTTCCCCTTTCCAAGCCTGCCCCATTCCCAACCTCACCCCTCTCCTGCACCCTCCCTGCCCCATTCCCACTCCCAGATCCTCCTGTTCCAGCCTCAGCCCTACCCTATTCCCAGCCCTGCCCATTCCCATTCCTGTTCCCATCCCATTGCCCCCACTGTCCCCGTGGTCACTGACCAGAACTGTGGTGTGGGGGTGTAGGGGGGCAGTTCCCAGCTCAGCCCCTTGTGTCAGCGCCGAGGCCGTGCCTATCCCCATCCCATCCCATCCCATCCCATCCCAGCTCCTGTTCCCATCCCATCCCATCCCAGTTCCTGTTCCCATCCCATCCCAGTTCCTGTTCCCATCCTATCACATCCCAGTTCCTGTTCCCATCCCAGTTCCTGTTCCCATCCCAGTTCCCATCCCAGTTCCTGTTCCCATCCCATCCCAGCTCCTGTTCCCATCCTATCACATCCCAGTTCCCATCCCAGTTCCTGTTCCCATCCCATCCCATCCCAGTTCCTGTTCCCATCCCATCCCATCCCAGTTCCTGTTCCCATCCCATCCCAGTTCCTGTTCCCATCCCAGTTCCAGTTCCCATCCCAGTTCCTGTTCCCATCCCAGTTCCCATCCCAGTTCCTGTTCCCATCCCATCCCATCCCATCCCATCCCATCCCATCCCATCCCATCCCATCCCATCCCAGTTTCCTGTTCCCATCCCCAATCCCACTGTCCCCACTGTCCCCGCTGTCCCCGTGGTCACTGACCGGAACCGTGGCGTGGGGGTGTAGGGGGGCGGTTGCCAGCTCAGGCCCTTGGTCAGCAGCCGGGTCAGTGCCGAGGCCGTGGCGCGGGCGGCCGCGGTGGGCGCGGGGGCGGCGGCGGCCGCGTGGTGGCTGCGGCGCTGCCGCACCGGGGAGCCCACGCACAGCTTGACCAGCAGCCCAAAGAGCTCGGCCAGAGCCCGGCCCAGCCGCGACGAGGCTGCGGGGACATGGGGACAGTGAGACCCCGGGGGGGGACAGAGGGACACAGGGGACGTGGGGGACACTGGGGACACAGGGGACAGAGGGACACAGGGGACAAACTCGGTCAGAGCCCAGCCCAACCGTGATGAGGCTGTGGGGACACAGGGACAGTGAGACCCTTGGCGGGGGACAGAGGGAAACAGGGGATGTGGGGGACACAGGGAACAGAGGGACACGGGGGACAAAGGGATACTGGGGACAAGCTCGGCCAGAGCCCAGCCCAGCCACGATGAGGCTGTGGGGACATGGGGACAGTGAGACCCTTGGGGAGGGACAGAGGGACAGGGGGGACAGAGGGACAGGGGGGACAGAGGGACACGGGGGACAGAGGGACACAGGGGACAAACTCGGCCAGAGCCCAGCCCAACCGCGATGAGGCTGTGGGGACATGGGGACAGTGAGACCCCAGGTGGGGATAGAGTGACACAGGGGACAGTGAGACCCCGGGTATTGGGACAGAGGGACACAGGGGACAGAGGGATATTGGGGACAGAGGGACACAGGGGACAGAAGGACACAAGGGGACAAGCTCGGCCAGAGCCCGGCCCAGCCACGATGAGGCTGTGGGGACATGGGGACAGTGAGACCCCTGAGAGGGGACAGGGCTGAGATGCCTGGCATCCCCCAGGCTGTTCTAGAGGCCCCTAACACAGTTTTGGGGTCCCTAAGCTTGGTTTTGGGGTCCCTCAGGCCATTTTTGGGGTCCCTCAGGCCGTTTTTGGGATCCCTCAGGCAGTTTTTAGAACCCCCCCAACCCCATTTCTGGAGCCCCCAACTCCATTTCTGGAGCCCCCAGGCCATTTTTGGAGTCCCCTACCCCAATTTTCAGGACCCTCAGGCCATTTTTGGGGTCCCCCAGGCCATTTCTGGAGCCCCCCCAACCCATTTTTAGAGCCCCCTAACACAGTTTTGGGGTCCCTTAGCTTGGTTTTGGGGTCCCTCAGGCTGTTTGCAGAACCCCCCAATCTCATTTCTGAAGCCCCCAACTCCATTTCTGGATCCCCCAGGCCATTTTTGAAGCCCCCTACCCCAATTTTCAGGACACTCAGGCCATTTTTGAAGCCCCCTACCCCAATTTTCAGGACCCTCAGGCCATTTTTGAAGCCCCCTACCCCAATTTTCAGGACCCTCAGGCCATTTTTGGGGTGCCCCAGGCCGTTTCTGAAGCCCCCAGCCCCATTTTCGGGTCCCCCCTCACCGGAGAGCAGGGGTTTGATCTGTTTGATGCGGGCGGCCATGGCCGGGGTGATCTTGGCCTTGGCTTTGGGGTCGCTGGCGCTGGGCTCGTCCGTCTCCATGGGGGCCAGGGGCTCCCCCTCCAGCCCCATCCCCTCCAGCAGCCCCTGGGCTGGGGGGGGGTCACTGCCCACCCCCCCTGCAGGAGCCGGGGCCTCCACCTCGCCCTCTGTGGGGGGAATGGGGTGAGAGACCCATGGAGACCCCCCAAAAGTGACCCTGCCCACAAAGACCCCCCAAAAACTGGGAATTCCTACAGAGACCCCCAAAAACTGGAAATCCTACAGAGACCCCCTCCCAAAAGTGACCCTGCCCACAGAGACCCCCAAAACTGGGAATTCCTACAGAGACCCCCAAAAACTGGAAATCCTACAGAGACCCCCTCCCAAAAGTGACCCTTCCCACAAAGACCCCCCAAAAGTGACCCTGCCCACAAAGACCCCCAAAAAACTGGGAAATCCTACAGAGACCTCCCCCCAAACCTGACATTTCCTAGAGAGATCCCCCCAAAATTCACTTTTCCCACAGAGACCCCCCCAAAAACCTCCAAAAATCCCCCCAAACCCTCCCCAAATCCCCTCAGAAATCCCCCCAAACCCTCCCAAAACCCTCCCAAACCCCCCCAAACCCTCCCAAAAACCCCAGAAATCCCCCCAAACCCTCCCAAAATCCCCCCAAACCCTCCCAAACCCTCCCAAAAACCCCCAGAATCCCCCCAAACCCTCCCAAAACCCTTCCAAAAATGCCTCCAAACCCTCCCAAAAATCTCCAGAAATCCCCCCAACCCCCCCCCAAACCCCCCAAACCCCCCATCAATCTCCCCCCAAACGCCCCCCAAGCCCTTCCCCAGCCCCACCTGGCCTGCGGCCGCCCTGGGGGGGGCTGGGGGCCGTTTTCTCCTCCTTGGGCACCAGTTTCTGCATGTCAGCCTGGCCAAACTCACAGCCTGGGGGGAGGCTGGGGGGGCACGGGGGGGTCACGGGGCTGGGGGCACCTCCTGGGCACCACAGAGCCCCCCCAGGGCCCCCCAGTGCCCCCCAGTAACCTGGAAAGGGGGGGGGGTACGGACACTGGGAGCAGCACAGCTGGATCAGGCCAGTGTCCCCAAAACCTCCAGCAGCACCACCCAGTGCCACCCAAAGCCTCACCAGTGCCACCCAAAGCCTCACCAGTTCCTCCAGTGCCCTCCCAGTGCCTCCCAAACCCTCACCAGTTCCTCCAGTGCCCCCCCAGTGCCCCCCAGTAACCTGGTAAGGGGATACAGACACTGGGAGCAGCACAGATGGCTCAGCCCAGTGTCCCCCCAGTGTCCCCAAAACCTCCACCAGTGCCCTCCCAGTGTCCCCCAAACCCTCACCAGTGCCCACCCAGTGCCACCCAAACCCTCACCAGTTCCTCCCAGTGTTCTCCCAGTACCTGTTTGGGGTGCACCACACCAGCAAACAACACAGCTGGCTCAGCCCAGTGCCCCCCAACCCCTCCCAGTGCCCTCCCAGTGTCCCCCAACCCCTTCCCAGTCCCTCCCAGTGTCCCCCCAGTGCCCCCAGTCCCTCGCAGTCCCTGCCAGTGTCCCCAGTACCTGTTGGGGGTGCAGAGGGACAGCAGCACGGTGCTCTCCCACACCAGGGAGCAGTAGAGCTGGCTCAGCTTGCCCAGCACGCTCAGCCCCAGCTGGGACCCCCACTGGTTCACGGAGATGGCCCTGATCTCGCTCTGGGGGGGGACAGCGGGACCCCAAAATGCCCTGAGACCCCAAAGCTCCTCTCCAAACCCCACTCAAACCCCATTCAAACCCCATTCCAACCTCCCCAGTCCCCTTTCAAACCTCCTCAAGCCCCATTCGACCCCTTCCAAACCCCATTCAAAATCCCCCACACCCCATTCCAAGCCCCCCAAACCCCTCCCCAAGCCTCCAAACCCCATTCAAAATCCCCCAAGCCCCTCAAACTCCTCCCCAAGCCTCCAAGCCCCATTCAAACCCCATTCAAAATCCCCAAACCCCATTCAACCCCTCAAACCCCATTCAAACCACCCCAAGCCTCCCCCCAACCCCATTTAGGAGTTCCCAAGCCCCACGCCAACCCCCCCCAAACCCCATTAAAACCCTCCAAGTCCCATCCAAACCCCATTCCAAGCCCCCCAAACCCCACTCAAAGCCCCCAAGCCCCCCCCAACCCCATTTAGGAGTTCCCAAGCCCCATTCCAATGCCCCCAAACCCCTCCCCAAGCCCCCCAAACCCCATTCCAACCCTCCAAGTCCCATCCAAACCCCATTCCAAGCCCCCCAAACCCCACTCAAACCCTCCAAACCCCTCCCCAAGACCCCTCAAACTGCTTTTAAAACTCTCCAAACCCCATTCAAACCCCCATTCAAACCCCCCAAACCCCGCTCCAACCCCCCCAAACCCCGCTCCAACCCCCCCAAACCCCATTCAAACCCTCCGAGTCCCATCCAAACCCCACTCCAAGCCCCTCAAACCCCCCCAAACCCCACTCCAACCCCCCAAACCCCACTCAAACCCCCCCAAACCCCATTCCAAAGTCCCCCAATCCCCATTCAAACTCCCCCCAACCCCACTCAAACCCCCCAAACCCCACTCCAACCCCCCCAAACCCCACTGAAACCCCCCCCAACCCCAGCCCCGTTACCTGGCCCACCCTGCAGGTGTGCACAAACATCATGATGAAGGCGTGGGCCGCAGTCAGGGCGTGCAGCAGGGGCGTGGCCTGGGCTGACAGGGTGGCATCGGGCACGGCCCCGGCCCCCGCCAGCTCCCGCAGCAGCACCGACCCCCCCGGGGCCTCGATGGGCCGGTGCAGCGGCTCCAGGGCGGAGAGCACGGCCTCGAGCTGCACCAGCCCTTCCTGCAGCACCTTGGGCTCGTGGGACAGGGTCTGGGGACAGAGACAGGGGACATTGGGGTCACTGAACCCTCCCGAGGGTCACTGAACCCTCCCGGGGGTCACTGAACCCTCCTGCAGCACCTTGGGCTCGTGGGACAGTGACTGGGGACAGAGACAGGGGACACTGGGGACACTGAGGGGTCACTGAACCTTCCTGGAACACCTTGGGTTTGTGGGACAGAGTCTGGGGACACAGAGAGGGGACAATGGGGACACTGAACCTTCCTGGGGGGTCACTGAACCCTCCCGAGGGTCACTGAACCTTCCTGCAGCACCTTGGGCTCGTGGGACAGGGTCTGGGGACACAGAGAGGGGACAATGGGGACACTGAACCCTCCCGGGGGTCACTGAACCTTCCTGGGGGTCACTGAACCCTCCCGAGGGTCACTGAACCTTCCTGGGGGTCACTGAACCTTCCTGCAGCACCTTGGGCTCGTGGGACAGGGTCTGGGGACAGAGAAGGGACATTGGGGACACTGAACCCTCCCGGGGGTCACTGAACCCTCCTGGAGCACCCTGGGCTCGTGGGACTGTGACTGGGGACACGGAGGGGACAGAGAGTGTCATCAGGGTCCATTCCAGGATGGATTTGCAGCTCCCAGGATGGATTTGCTTCCCCCCAGGATGGATCTGCAGCCCCCCAGCCCATACCAGGATGGATTTGCAGCCCCCCAGGATGGATTTCCAGCTCCCAGGATGGATTCACAGCCCCCTAGCCCATACCAGGATGGATTTGCAGCCCCAGGATGGATTTGAGCCCCCCAGGATGGATCTGCAGCCCCCCAGGATGGATTTGAGCCCCCCATGATGGATTCACAGCCCCCCAGGATGGATCTGCAGCCCCCCAGGCGTACCAGGATGGATTTGCAGACCCCAGCCCATACCAGGACAGATTTGCAGCCCCCCAGGATGGATTCACAGCCCCCCAGCCCATACCAGGATGGATTTGGAGCCCCCCAGGATGGATTTCCAGCCCCCAGGATGGATTCACAGCCCCCCAGGATGGATTTCCAGCCCCCAGGATGGATTCACAGCCCCCCAGGATGGATCTGCAGCCCCCCAGGCGTACCAGGATGGATTTGCAGACCCCAGCCACGGCCTGGCAGGCTGCAGAGGTGGGGAAGTCCACGGGCAGGTTGGGCAGCCCCAGGATGGTGACGAGCGGCCGCAGCCCCCGCTGGGCCACAAACTCCTGGCAGTGATCGTCCGTGGTGTTGTTGCTCAGGATGGACTCCACAAACTTCATCTGGGACAAAAAGGGGGTCACAGGGGGGCTCTGAAGCCCCTCAGGAGGGCTCAGGACCAGTGGGGACCCCCAGGGACGGTGCTGGGCCTCACCACGTTGAGGATGTAGTCCATGAGCGGGATGGGGATGCGCTCCTCCGTGCCCACCACGCTGCAAGCGCAGAGGGAGCGGTCAGGGAGGTGTGACACAAAACCTCCCCCAGGACACAAAACCAGAGCCAATGAGGCTGGGAGAGACCCTGAGACCACTCCATGACCTTGTCACCACCTTATCACCAGGTGTCACACCCCAGCCTGGCTTTAACACCTCCCTGCCAGACTCTTTCTGGGGAGTTGTTGCCAATTTCCAGCCTGAATTTTTCCCCCAATCCCTTTTCTCTAGGCTGAAGCCCTTCCCCAGCTCCCCCAGAATCGCCCAGACCCTTCCCCAGCTCCCTCAGGACCCTCCACATCCTTCCCCAGCTCCCTCAGGACCCTCCACATCCTTCCCCAGCTCCCCCAGACCCTTCCTCAGCTCCCCCAGACCCTTCCCCAGCTCCCTCAGGACCCTCCACATCCTTCCCCAGCTCCCCCAGACCCTTCCTCAGCTCCCCCAGAATCCCCCAGACCCTTCCCCAGCTCCCTCAGGACCCTCCACATCCTTCCCCAGCTCCCCCAGACCCTTCCCCAGCTCCCTCAGGACCCCCAGAATCCCCCAGACCCTTCCTCAGCTCCCTCAGGACCCTCCATATCCTTCCCCAGCTCCTCCAGAATCCCCCAGACCCTTCCCCAGCTCCCTAAGGACCCCCTGAATTCCCCAGACCCTTCTCCAGCTCCTTCAGGACCCTCCATATCCTTCCCCAGCTCCCCCAGAATCCCCCAGACCCTTCCCCGGCTCCCCCAGACCCTTCCCCAGCCCCCTCAGGACCCTCCACATCCTTCCCCAGCTCCCAAAGGATCCTCCCCACCCCAGACCATCACTAATCCAGGACTGAGCGCAGATCCCTGGGGCCACCACGGTGCCCCGGGGCCACCCCAGGCTGCCCTGTCTGCTCACGTCTGGCTGGGCTCTGCCTCGCTCTGCTGGGCAGCCCCGAAGCTCTGCATGGCCTGCACTTCCTCCTCCTCCTCATCCTCGCTCGAGGCCTCCTCGGCGGCGTGGGGCGAGCGCGGGGGCGGCGCGGCCGCCGTCCCGTCCGCCTTCTGCATCGACGGCTTCTGGCAGATGTACTTGGGGTCCCGGCCCAGGCTGCAGATCTCCTCCAGCAGCTGGGGAAGGGTTGGCATTTAGGGGGAGTTTGGGCAGAGTTTGGGGGGGCCCTGAACCCCCCACGAGGGTCCCCTCTCAAGTTGTCACCTTGATGATGGCAGTGGTGGCATCGGTCTTGAGCGTGGGCTGGTGGCGCATCAGCTCGTCCACGGCGCTGCCCAGGTTGGAGGCTGTGTCACCTGGTGGGGGGACACAGAGTGTTTAGGGGGGACAGAGGTGATTTTAAGGGGGCAGAGCAGGTTTTGGGGGCACAGAAATGGCTTTGGGAGTCAAATAAGTAGGGAGTAATGCCTGAAATAAACACGAGTGTCTCCAAAAAATAAGGAAATTATTTAAATGTTAGGATGATGCTTTGCTAAAATGCTGGAAGGGTCCTCAACGTCCTCGGTGTCCCCAATATCCCTCAATACCCCCAGTGTCCCCAGTATCCCTCAGTACCCCCAATGTCCCCGGTACCCCCCAGTACCCCTCAGTACCCCCAGTGTGCTGAGTATCCCCAGTACCCCCAATGTCCCCAGTATCCCTCAATATTCCCAATGTCCCCAGTATCCCCAGTACCCCCAATGTCCCCAGTATCCCTCAATATTCCCAATGTCCCCAGTATCCCTGGTACCCCCAATGTCCCCAGTATCCCTCAATACCCTCAATGTCCCCAGTATCCCTCAGTACCCCCAGTGTCCCCAGTATCCCCCAGTACCCCCTGTACCCCAATGTCCCCAGTGTCCCTCAGTACCCCCAATGTCCCCAGTATCCCCAATGTCCCCAGTATCCCTGGTACCCCCAATGTCCCCAGTATCCCTCAGTACCCCCAATGTCCCCAGTCCCCCCAATGTCCCCAGTCCCCCCAATGTCCCCAGTGTCCCCTGCTCACCCAGGGGGTCAGTGCTGTGGTGGCACCGCATGTCGGGCAGGTAGTCGGGGGACAGCAGCACCTTGTGTGTCCCCAGCATCCCCCAGTCCCCCCAGTATCCCCAGTTCCCCCAGTATCCTCCAGTCCCCCCAGTATCCCCAGTATCCCCCAGTCCCCCCAGTATCCCCCAGTGTCCCCAGTCCCCTCTCCTCACCCAGGGGGTTGGAGCTGTGGTGGTGGCGGCGCCGCATGGCGGGCAGGTAGTCGGGGGACAGCAGCACCTTGGGTGTCCCCAGCATCCCCAGCCCCCCAGTATCCCCAATCCCCCCAGTATCCCCAGTTCCCCCAGTATCCCCCAGTCCCCCCAATGTCCCCAGTCCCCCCAATGTCCCCAGTGTCCCCCGCTCACCCAGGGGGTCGGAGCTGCGGCGGCGCCGCATGGCGGGCAGGTAGTCGGGGGACAGCAGCACCTTGAAGAGGCGCTCGAAGGGCTGGCACTGCACGAAGCTCTGCAGCCCCCGCGCGTTCAGGCACAGAGCGCTGAACACGTTGGGCAGAGAGCCCAGAACCTCCCGCGTCGCCGGCACCTGCACAGGTGAGGGCAGGTCAGGGACACAGGACACACCTGGGGCAGGTCAGGGGCTGGGGACACACCTGGGGCAGGTGTGGGGCACACACGGGGCAGGGTGAGGCACAGGGGGCACACCTGGTGTGGGGCAGGGGCTGGGGGCACACCTGGGGCAGGTCAGGGGTTGGGGGCACACCTGGTGTGGGCAGACACAGGGCAGGGCTGGGGAAAGGGAAGGACAGGTGGTGGGGCAGGCACTGGGCAGGTGAGGGGCAAAGCTGGCACAGACATTGGGCAGGTGTTGCACAGGCAGGTGAGAGGCAAAGCTGGCACAGACACTGGGCAGGTGAGGGGCAAAGCTGGCACAGACACTGGGCAGGTGTTGCACAGGCAGGTGAGGGGCAAAGCTGGCACAGACATTGGGCAGGTGAAGGGCAAAGCTGGCACAGACATTGGGCAGGTGTGTCACCAGCATGGGCAGGTGAGCAGCAGGAAGGGAGGCAGGTCTGGGGTGGGGCTGGGGCAGGTGTGGTGGCAGGCACAGGACAGGTGTGGGGACAGGTGAGAGGCAGAGCTGGAGCAGGTGTAGGAGAGAAAATGGGAGAGGTGCAAAGCAGGTGTGGGGACAAGTGAAGGGCAGATGTGGCAACAGGCGGTGGAACAGGTGCAAGGCAGGTAATGGGACAGGTGTGGGGCACAGGTGAGGGGACAGGTGCAAGGGATGGGAAATAGAACAGGTGGGGAACAGCAGCAGGGGACAGGAACAGGCACAGGGACATGGGACAGGTGCAGGGCAGGAAATGGAACAGATGCAAAGACAGGTGAGGGGACATGTGAGAGAACAGGTGCTGGGAAACACAAGGACAGAGATGAGAGAACAGATGAGGGGACAAGTACAGGGAGAGGAGATGGAACAGGTGCATGAACAGGAAATGAAACAAACGAACAACAGGTGCAGGGCAGGTGTGGGAGGGTCCAAGACATGGGACAGGTGTGGGACAGCAAGAGGACAGAGGAGGTGACAGAGGTGAAAACAGGTGCTGGACAGGTGAGGGACTGCACTCATGGCCTCCATGAGTACCACGACTTCACTGAGGGGATACACAAGGGGACAGGTAAGGGGACAAGTGCAGGACATGTAAGGTGATAGGTGTAGGACAGGTGACAGGTGTAGGACAGGTGACAGGTGTAGGACAGGTAAGCCACACTCATGGCCTCGATGAGCAGTGACATCAGTGAGAGAACACACAACAGGACACATGAGAGGGCAGATGAAGGGGTACACAAGGGGACAGGTGACAGGTGTACGACAGGTAAGGACAGGTGTAGGACAGGTAGGCCACACTCATGGCCTCGATGAGCAGTGCGTGCAGTGTGACATCAGTGAGAGAACACACAACAGGACAACATGTGAGGGGGCAGATGAAGGGGTACACAAGGGGACAGGTGTCAGGTGTAGGACAGGTAAGGACAGGTGTAGGACAGGTAGGCCACACTCATGGCCTCGATGAGCAGTGAGACTGGTGAGAGAACACACAACAGGACAACACATGAGGGGACAGATGAAGGGACACACAAGGGGACAGGTGTCAGGTGCAGGACAGGTGACAGGTGTAGCACTCATGGCCTCAATGAGCAGTGACATCAGTGAGAGAACACACAACAGGACATGTGAGGGGGCAGATGAAGGGGTACACAAGGGGACAGGTGTCAGGTGCAGCACAGGTGACAGGTGTAGCACTCATGGCGTCAATGAGCAGTGACATCAGTGAGAGAACACACAACAGGGTAACACGTGAGGGGGCAGATGAAGGGACACACAAGGGGACAGGTGCCAGGTGCAGCACAGGTGCCAGGCAAGCCCCACTCACGTCCTTGATGAGCAGAGCGTGCAGCATGACGTCGGTGAGGCCGTTGTCCTGCAGCGAGGACAGCAGCGAGGGCTCCTGGAACACGAAGACCGTCACCACCTCGGTCGCTGCGGCGGAGGAGAGAGGGGGGCACTGAGGGCAGGTAGGGCACCTGGCGGGGTCCCCGCTCCGTGCCCGCCCCGCGCTGCCCGGGTGGGGCCGGGGCGTGGCTCACCCAGCAGGAACAGCGAGGGGCCGTAGTACTCGGCGTTGCTGATGATGTGCTTCAGCGAGGTGGGCAGCGAGCCGTCCATCACTGCGGGGACACCGCGGGGTCAGTGCCACCGCTGCCGCCACCCCTGCCACCCACCAGGAGGGGAGGGGCAGGGGGGTTTGGGGACATCGGGGACCACGCACCGTGCCGGATGCCGTCGGAGAAGGCGGGGTCTTGGATGGCTTTTTTGAGGAAGTTCAGCATGGATTTGAGCAAAGCGGCGCGCTGGGGGATGCACTGCACTCCTGGGGAGACACGGGGAGAGCATTGGGGGGCATGGGAGGAAATGGGGGTGTCCCCAGGGAGGAAAGTAGAGAAGGAAAAAGATTTGGGGTCTTCGTAGGGGGGGAATTGGGGTGTCCATACAGGGAAGGAATTGGGGTCTTTATATGGGGGGGGAATTGGGGTGTCCATATAGAGAAGGAATTGGGGTGTCCATATAGAGAAGGAACTGGGGTGTCCATATAAGGGGAACTGGAGTGTCCATATAGGGAAGGAATTGGGGTGTCCATATAAGGGAAACTGGGGTGTCCATTTAGGGAAGGAATTGAGCTGTCCATGTAGAGAAGGAACTGGGGTGTCCATATAAGGGGAATTGGGGTGTCCATATAAGGGGAACTGGGGTGTCCATTTAGGGAAGGAATTGGGGTGTCCATGTACAGGAGAAATTAGGGAGTCCATATAAGGAAAGAAGTGGGGTGTCCATAGAGGGAAGGAATTAGGGATCCATACAAGGAAAGAATTGGGGTGTCCATATAAGAAGAATTAGGGAGTCTATATAGGACAGGAATTGGGGTGTCCATGTAGTAATAATTAGGATACCCATATAAAGAATTGGGGTATCCGTACAGGGAAGGAATTGGGGTCCAGTGATGTCCCCACTGTCCCCAGCCCCAGGGGGCACCTACCACCGCGTGGGGAGGGGGTGGCAGCGCTGGTGCTGGGCACAGCTGGTGGGGTTGGTGGCACTGGGTCCTGCCGGGCTTCAGCCGAGGGGCCAGGGCTGCTCTCCATGGCCACGTCGGTCACTGCAGGGGGACGGTGACATTGCAGGGGGAACAGGTGACACCACGGGGGGGGAACAGGTGACACCACAGGGGGAACAGGTGACACCACGGCGGGGACACAGCCTCTGCTCACCCTCCATGTCCGTCTCCATGTCCTCGCCCTCGGGCAGGGTGGCAGCAGGCGGGCGCTGCACTTTGGGCTTGATGACGAAGGGACACTCGCGGCGGCACAGGTCCACCTCGTGCTGGGGGGGACAGAGCCTCAGCACCCTAAACCACCCCAGGGGACCCCAAAACACCCCTGGAGCACCCCAAAAGCGTGGCAGGGGCAGGGGGGCAGCACCTCGAGGCGGTAGATGAAGATGGACAGCCCGCTGTGCGACTGGAAGGCGGCCATGTCCAGGTTGGTGATGAGATCCACCACCCGCACCGCCCGCGTGACGAACGTGATCTGGTCCTGCTCATCCCCCAGGAACTTGATCACCTGGCGAGGGGACAGACAGCAGGTGAGGCAGTCCCCAAGGGCACCTGAGAGCCACCCCCAGGTGAGAACAGCTGACCTTGAGCAGCGCCTCCATCATGCCGCACGACACCAGCGCCTCGCCGCCCGCATCGTAGCTGGCCAGGTGGTAGAGGAAGGAGAAGAGCGCCGTGGCAAACTGGTGGGGGTAGGGCTCCATGGAAGGGTCTGGGGGTGCACAGGTGTGGTTAGGGCGGGTCACAGCCCCCCAGGTGACCCCCCCGGCCCCCGGCACGCACCGATCATGGCCTGGATGCAGTTGCGCACCAGCACGGGCAGGAAGCCGTGGTAGGACGCGGTGCCGGTGCAGTCGATGATGCTGCTGAGCTTCGGCGTCCGCTCCAGGTGCACGATGGACGTCAGCGTCCGCAGGGAGGCAGCCTTGATGTCCTGGCAGGGACAGGTGAGGGACACGTGAGGGACACGCCAGGGACACGTGAGGGACACACCAGGGACAGGCGAGGGACAGGCGAGGGACATTCATGTCCTTAATGAACAGTGTGACATCAGCAAGGGAATACGCAAAGGGACAGGTGATGTGACAACTGAAGGCACAGGTAAGGGACACTCGTGTCCTTGATGAGCACCACAACATCGGTGAGGGGACACGCAAGGGGACAGATGATGTGACGGGTGAAGGGACAGATACAAGACGCATGAAATGACAGGAGCAGTGCAGGTGTAAGACCAGGACAGGTGAGGTGACAGCTGCAGGACAGGTGAGGTGACAGCTGCAGGACAAATAAGGTGACAGCTGCAGGACAGGTGAGGTGACAGCTGCAGGACAGGTGAGGTGACAGCTGCAGGACAGGTGAGTCACACACCCTTAATGAGCAGCGTGCGCAGCACAACATCAATGAGGGAACAGGCAAAGGGACAGGAGAGGGGACACACAAGGGAACAGGTGAGGGGACAGGTGAAGGGACACACGAGGGGACACAAAAGGGACACAGGAGGGGACACAAAAGGGACAGGGCTCAGCCCTGGTGGCTCTCACCATCAGCTGCTTGTCAGTGATCTGCAGCACGTCCACCAGCTCCTCGATCAGCCCGTTGTACAGGATGCTGTTGGCCGACTCCTGCAGTGCATTGGAGTACACTGCAAAAAGGGGGGGGTCACCCCAACTGCCCCAGGAGCACCCCCCAAACCCACCCCCCAATTAAAACAAGCCCTAATGAGAGCCCACCCAGGATGGAGATGGCGTGGAGCCGCGCCTGCACCGCCTGCAGCCGCTTCTTGTGGTTGGAGAAGCCGTGGGCCAGGCGGATGTGGGTGAACAGCAGCATCTGGAGGGGGGGGCAGAGGATTTGGGGGGGTCAGGGACGGTCTGGGGGTCACCCCCCCAATCCATGGGGGTCCCCTCGATGTCACCCCACACACCTGCTTGTCCTTGGGGATGCTGTACATCTTGGTCAGGGACTCCATGATCTCCGAGGGGCTCTCTGAGATCTGGGGGGAAAGAGAAATTTTTCTGGGAGGGGCAGAAGGAAAATTGGGGTGCAGGGGACAAAACTGGGGTGTGGACAGACAAGACTGGGTACAGAGGGACAAAACTGGGGTGCAAGGGACAAAATGGGGTTCAGAGAACGAAACTGAGGGGCAGGGGACAAAACTGAGGGGCAGGGGACAAAACTGGGGTGTGGAGGGACAAAATTGGGTGCAGAGAAACAAAATGGGGGAGCAGAGGACAAAATGGGGGGCAGAGGACAAAACTGGGGGGCAGGGGACAAAATTGGGTGTGGAGGGACAAAATTGGGAAGAAGAAGGGGACAGAATGGGGGGGCAGGGGACAAAAGGGCAGTGCAGGGTGTGGGGGGGCCCAAGCAGAGCCCCCCACCCAAATCAAGGTGCCCCCCGTGCTCACCTTGTCCAGCTGCTCGATGTGGATGTAGTGCAGGGTGGTGCTGGTGGCCTGGAGGGATCACAGGAGGTCAAGGGGTGGCCCCGGTGTTTTGGGGGCCTCCTCGTGTCCCCAAATGTCCCCAAAGTCACTCACCCTCTTGTCCACCTTCACCTCGACGCCCGGCTCCGCATAGAACTCGAAGTGCAGGGTGGTGGCACTGGGGGGGTATTTCTGGGGGGGGACACACAAAGGTGAGATGGGGACAGCGGGGTCCCCTCCCCTGGGTGACAGGGCCAGGCTGGGGGACATTGGGACACAGGGAAAGGGGACCCCGGGATGCAGCAGGGGTGGCAAAGGGGTGCTGGGGACACAGGAGAGCGTTGGGGACAGTGGGAGGTGACACAGAGGGACAGGACAGCGCTGGGGACACCCTGAGGGGACACCAGACAGTGCTGGGGACACCCTGAGGGGACACCAGACAGTGCCGGGGACCCTAGGATGGCATCAAGGGCCTCAGGATGTGACAAAGGCACACGAGGTGATGTTGGGAACGGGTCACACCAAGATGTGACAAGAACGAGACAGAAGAAGCCCTGAGACACAAGTGAGCTCTGGTGACCCCCAGTACAGGACAAGGTGACACAGGTGAGCTCTGGGGACCACTGGGACAGGGTAAGGTGACACAGGTGAGTTCTGGGGACCACTGGGACAGGGTAAGGTGACACAGGTGAGTTCTGGGACAGAATGAGGTGACACAGGTGAGTTCTGGGGACCCCCAGCACAGGACAAGGTGACACAGGTGAGCTCTGAGGACCACTGGGACAGGGTAAGGTGACACAAGTGAGTTCTGGGACAGAATAAGGTGACACAAGTGAGCTTTGGGGACCCCCAGAACAGAACAAGGAGACACAGCTGAGTTCTGACAAATGCCAGGACAGAACAAGGTGACCCCCATGAGCTCATGTGACCCCACAGGTGCCACTCACCATCATGTGCAGGTCCCGGCAGCACTCAGCCAGCCCAAATCCATTCTCCTTTCCACCCCAGCTCTGCAGGGAGACCAGCCCAGTTCATCCCCGCCCCGCTGAGCCCCCTAAAACCCCCCTAAAACCCCCCTAAAACCCCCCTAAACCCCCCCAAACCCCGCCCACCTCGGCCAGGTGCTGCAGGCGGGCCAGCAGGGGCCCGCGGCGCTCGGAGCCCAGGCGGGTGATGTAGTTGGAGCGTTTGCTGAACACGTAGAGCAGGTTGAGCACGGCCAGCACCACGTGCATGTCCGAGGAGGCCAGCAGCGTGGTCAGGTGCTGCAGGGGGGGACAGGACAGCGTCACAGCGCGTCACACACACCTGAGGACACCCAGAGGGTGGCCCTGGGGGAGCGCCCACCTCGATGGAGCTGTAGAGGTGGCGGGAGAAGCTGTACTCGATGAGCAGGGCGGTGAAGTTGAGCAGGGCCAGCAGCAGGGCCTTGAGGGGCTGGCGCTCGGGCCGGTCGCAGGCCAGCATCCAGCTCATGGCCTCCACCGGCCGGCCCGCCTCGGCCAGCAGCGCGTCGAAGCGGTCCAGCAGGTCCACCCAGTGGTACAGCTCGCACTGAGGGGGAACAGGGGGGAGATGTGGGGCTGGGGGCACAGCCTGGGACACCCTGAGTCCCCTGGGTATAGCCCAGACCCCCAGGTATGGCCCCAACCCTAACCCAGACCCCCAGGTATGGCCCAGACCCCCAGGTCCACCCAGTGGTACAGCTCGCACTGAGGGGGGAACAGGGGGGAGATGTGGGGCTGGGGGCACAGCCTGGGACCTCCTGAGCCCCTTGGGTACAGCCCAGACCCCAACCCAGACCCCCAGGTATGGCCCAAACCCCAATCCAACCCCCTACACCCACCCAGTGGTACAGCTCGCACTGAGGGGGGAACAGGGGGGAGATGGGGGGCTGGGGGCACACCCTGGGACCCCCTGAGCCCCCTGGGTACAGCCCAGCCCCCCCTGAACCCCCATATCCCAGGGGGGACCCCCAGAACTCCAAGCAGGAACCCCAACATCCCAGCAGGAACCCCAACATCCCAGTCCAGCCTGCCCAGGTCACAGCTGAGCCTCCTCCCCAATAGAGGGCAAGAAAATTGAGTTTAGGAGGCGGAGAGAGAATTTGGGTCCTCCCTGAGAGTTTGGGGGAAAACTGAGGTACCCCCAATGTTTTGGGGTCTATAAAGTGCTCCCCCAACTGTTTTAGGGATATTTGGGTTCTTCCTTGGTGTTTTAGAAGCCTGTGACAGAAAATTCACACCCAAGCAGCTCCAGGATGGGAGACAAACAGGGATCCCCCTCATTGTCCTGGGGAACTTTGGGGTGCCCCTGCCATTCTGGGGGGACCGTGTGAACCCTGCAGGCCCCCTCCCCAATTCTGGGGCTCCAAACGGGGTCACAGCCCCTCCCCTGAGGCCAAGGGAGATGAAGGCACTTCTGGGGGGGCTATGAGGACACTGCTGAGCCCCCCTCAGTTTGGGGAAGGGTAAATAAGAACTGGGGGAGCCCCTTAACATTGGGGTGGGCTGCAGAAAGTGTAAAAACCCCAGATGTAAGAACCCCAGAACTGCCCCACCTGAGGGCAGAGAAACAAAAACCAGGGGAAATCAGGGACCCCCCCCCCCTCATTTGGGAAACATTCTGGGGTGCCCCCCTCCGAATCTGGGGGTGCTCCCTGTGATCTGGGGGTGCTCCAGGGTGACCCCCCCTTGTGGCAGTGATCAGTTTAGGGACAAACTCAGCACCACTGGGGACAATCTCCTGGGGAACTCCCAGGTTTTGGGACCTCCCCCCCAAGGTTTTGGGGCCCTCCCCAAGGTTTTGGGGTCCCCTCCCACCTTCCCAATGTTCCATGTCTTGATCTGCTGCAGTTCTGTCACCAGTTGCTCATCACTGCAGCCCTTCAGCTTCTCGATGAGGGCCCGGCAGTCGGCGGGCTGGGGGGCACAGGCAACTCAGCAATGTCCCCTCACGGTGTCCCCAACGTCCCCAAACCCCCCACAATGTCCCCAAACCCCCCACAATGTCCCCAAACCCCCCACAATCCTCATCCCAATGCCCACACTTCCCCAAAACCTCCAATTCTCCCCCCAAGAGTGACCCCCCCAACTGCAGTGTCCCCAAAATCACAACCCCTGACATTCCGAGTGTCCCCAACACCCAAGATGTCCCCAAACCACCCCCAATTCCCTCCCTAATGTCCCCATTCTCCCCCAGACATCTCTGATTCCCCTCCCTGACTGTCCCCAACCCCACCCTGAGTGTCCCCAACCCTTCTTTGAGTGTCCCCAAGCCCTCACTGAGTGTCCCCAAACCCTCCTCGAGTGTCCCCAAACTCTCCCTCAGTGTCCCCAACCCCTCCTCGAGTGTCCCCAAGCCCATCCCAAGAGTCCTCAGCTCCTCCCTGAGTGTCACCAAGCCTTCCCTGAATATCCCCAAACCCTCCTCGAGTGTCCCCAACCCCTCCTCGAGTGTCCCCAACCCTTCTTTGAGTGTCCCCAAGCCCTCACCGCCTCCGTAGGGGTTTTCTTCAGTTTCGTCCGATCCACTTTCATTTTGGGGGTTCCGGTCCTCGTGCTCCGCCTGCGGCCACACGCGGGGGGTGGGGGAGGGGAGGGGGTGTCACACCTGGGTCACCCCCCCCGCCCCGAGCGGGTCAAACCCCGCCCCCCACCTGTCCCGACAGAGGCCCCGTGTCCCGACAGGGCCCTGGGACGTCACCCCCCTGCCCAAACCCCCGCGGCCCCGGGGTGTCCCGTGTCCCGACAGAGCCGGGCTATCCTGACAGGGCCCCGCTGTCCCGACAGGGCCCCGCTGTCCCGACAGGGCCTCGCTGTCCCGACAGGGCCTCGCTGTCCCGACAGGCGCCGCGGCGGCCGCGGCCCGATGACGTCGCGGCACCGGCTGAACAATGAATGTGCAAAACCCCGCCGTGCCCGGGGGGGTCGCCGGGAGCCCCCCCCAGCACCGCACTACCTCCCTCCCCCCTAAATTAACCCAGCGAGGGGTTGTAATTAAGGGCTGTAATTACGGGCGGTAATTAAGGGCTGAGGCTGCCGCGTGCCGGGGCTCCCCCACCCCCCCCCCCTCCCGGTGCCCCCCCCCGCCCCCGCCGGCCCGGCCGGTTCGGTGACAGTGACGCATCACTTTGGGGGGGCCGTTTTTGGGGTGTCCCCCCCCCCGGGGGAAGGCGTCAAAAATAAGCCTGAAGCTCCCAGTCCGTTTCCCCCCCCCAAAAAAAACCTCCCCGATGCGAGACCCCCCTCACCTCCCCAGAATTCTCTCGCGCCGCCCCCCGCCCCGTTCCCTTACCGGGAATCACTCCCAGTCCATCCTCGGCCCGGCCCGGTCGCTGCGAGGGGGAGGGAGCCGGGAGCTGCTGGTGGGGGAAATTTTGGGAGGGGGGTGTGAAATATTGGGGGGTTCCGTGTGAGCGGGTGAATAATTGGGGAGGGTTGATCCCAAAAAGGGATCCCCCAAACCGCAGCGTGAGGGACCTTAAGGGCAGGAAGTGACAGCCCAAAATCGCTGTAAATTGTGAAAAAACGCCAATAGAGAAAAAAGTGCTGGGAGGGAATGAGGAGACCCCCAAATCCTAAAGGATCTGAAAAAGGGAAGATCCTAAATCTCGGGGAGCTGTAGGAAGCACGGCCTAGAGGATGGGAAAGGTGGGGGGCCGCTAAAGGGGTCCCCCAAATGTCGGGAAAGCGAAGAGGGGGACCCTGAGTGATGGGAGGGAACTGCGGGGGAGTGGAAATGAGGCTGGGGTCCCTAAATAATGAGAACCTCAGAAGGCGCCCGTAAAATACGGGAGAACCCTA
Source organism: Agelaius tricolor (assembly GCF_023055355.1). Taxonomy (NCBI): domain Eukaryota; kingdom Metazoa; phylum Chordata; class Aves; order Passeriformes; family Icteridae; genus Agelaius; species Agelaius tricolor. The sequence continues at coordinate 12,001 of NW_027269364.1, read as the reverse complement.
AAGACGTGAGAAAGCTAAATTAAGGTGGGGGAGCGCCCAAACACCCCAAATCTCGAGGGAGAGCGCCTGAGTCCCCTCAAGGGGGGCCCCTATAGGGGGAGGCCACGGGGGTCGGAGAAAGGGGGGCCGTGAGAGAAGGAAAGGAGCCCCCAAATCACGGGAGGCCGCCGGGGAGTGGGGGGGGGCGGTGGGAGGGGGGGGGCGGGCCCCTCATGACGGAGCCGCGCGCCAATCTTCCCACGCCGCGGACCCCGCAGCGGCACCGGGCCGAGCCCCCCGCCCCGCCGGCCCCGGTACCTTAAGCGGGCGGGGAGAGCAGGGGGGGGGTCAGAGCCCGGCCCGGGCCCGTCCCGCCGCTGCCGCCGCCGCCATCTTACACTGAGCCCCGGCCGCGGCCCGAGATCCCGCGAGAGCCGCCGCAAGTCCCGCGAGAGCGGCCGGCGGGACGGGAGGAGGCGGCGCCGCGGGGAGAGCGGGAGGCGGGGCAACGCCGCCGGCAGCCAATGGGAAGGGGAGAGGCGCGGCGGCCAAGTCTCGCGAGAGCGCGCCTAGCAGTGGGGCGGGAGTTTGGCCAAGCCTCGCGAGATTTCAGGAGGAGTATGGGGGAGGGGAGGCGGCCCCTCACGGATCCCGCCTCATACCGGGAGGAGGAGGGGGGGGGGGGCTGACGGTGAAGGGGGGGAAGGCCCTGCCCGCCACAGAGCGGCTCAACCCCCCCCGCTCCCCTCGCAGGCCGCGGGCCCCACGCCGTTCCCCTCAAGCACCGGCACTCACCGGCACGCTGATGAGAGCGAGATCTCGCGAGGCGCTGGCGGCAGCGCGGCCCCGAAGCCTCGCGAGAGGCGCGCGGAGAGAGATAGAGAGAGAAGCGAGAGGGGCAACGGGAGAGCGGCCCCGCCGCGGGTGGGGGAGGGCGGGCGGGGGAAGCGCGGCCGCTGCCTCAGCGGCGGGAACGGCGGCGGCGCGCGCGGCTCTCGCGAGAGCGCCGGCTGAGAGTGGCTCCAAATCTCGCGAGATTGGAGATCGCCCTCCTCGGCTGGAGGACAAGATCTCGGGAGAGTGCTGCCTGAGGGAAGCGCGAGGTGTCGCGAGATCTGCCCGGCGGGAAGCGCTGAGGGAGGGCACGTGACCCTGACCAGGGCATTTTTCACCAATTCCGGTTTTCTTTTTTTTTTTTTTCCTTTTTTATTCTACAAATACAAAAGGAGGGGGGCGGGGCCGCGGTCTCCGGACACGCCTACAAAACAGGGGCAGCCAATGGGAAGCGGCCCCGCCCCGTCAATCAACCTGAAGACACCTAGGGGAGGAGCAAAAAAAAAAAAAAAACCCAGCGGGGACCAATCAAAGATGGCTCCGCCCCTCCCGCAGCTGTGGGGCGGGGCTTGTCCAATCGCCTCAGCTCCTGGAGGCGGGAAATGCAAAAGCCCCGCCCCCGGCCCATTCACAGCCAATGGGAAGGTGGGAACCGTGGTAGGCGGAGCCATATTGCAGCTCCACCTTTTTGTGGGCGTGGTTGCCTCTATGTGGGTGTGGTTTATTGTAGCCACGCCTGGTTTTAACCCTACATGACCAATGGGCGTGGCTTGGGCTGTGACACGGTGTGGTCTCAGTGGGATCCGCATTGCAGGTGTGGCCTCAGAGGGGTCAGGTGGGACCACACCTGAAGGGGTGGAGCCTAAAACAAACCACACCCTCTTTAGTGGCCGACACGTTGTTCTGATAGGTGCGGTTCTATCAGGCCCCGCCCCTTTCCTCGGACGCCCCGCCCATAGTTCATTGTTTAGCCTGCGGTGGGCGGAGCCTGGCAGGGCGTGGCCGGCCCCGCCCTCAGAGCAGCAGTTTCCCGTTGCGGTGGATTTTGAGGATCCGGCCCAGGCGCTGCTTGGCTGTGGCCAAACCCTTCCGGGGGCGCTTCCCTGCGGGTGGGATCGGGAATGTCACCGGGATTGGGGGACAGAGCCCCCCGAGACCCCCTGAACCCACCCCAGAACACCCCAGACCCCCTGAAACCACCCCAAAACCACCCCAAAACCCCCCAAAACCACCCCAGACCCGCCAAAACCTGCCCAGAATCTCCCAAAACCATCCCAGAATCCCTCCAGGTATCCCCAAAACTCCCTGTAGCCCCCCCAAACCCGTCCAGCTATTCCCAAAACCCCCCCAAACCCCCCCAGGTATCCCCAAAACCCCTGCCGAGACCCCCCCAGCTATCCCCAAAACCCCCCCAAACGTTCCCAGCTATCCCTAAAACCCCCCGAAACCCCCCCAGGTATCCCCAAAACCCCTCCAAACCCCCCCAGCTTTCCCCAAAACCCCCCCAAAACCCCCCAGCTTTCCCCAAACCCCCCCCAAACGCCCCCCAGGTATCCCTAAAACCCCTCCAAACCCCCCCAGCTATCCCCAAACCCCCTCAGGTATCCCCAAACCCCCCCCAGGTATCCCCAAAACCCCCCCAAACCCCCCCAAACCCCCCCAGCTATCCCCAAAACCCCCCCAAACCCCTCCAGCTTTCCCCAAAACCCCCCCAGGTATCCCCAAAACCCCCCCAAAACCCCCCCAGGTATGCCCAAAACCTCCCCAAACCCCTCCAGCTATCCCCAAACCCCCCCAAACCCCCCCAGCTATCCCCAAAACCCCCCCAAACCCCTCCAGCTTTCCCCAAAACCCCCCCAGCTATCCCCAAAACCCCCCCAAAACCCCCCCAGGTATCCCCAAAACCCTCCCAAACCCCCCCAGCTATCCCCAAATCCCCCCTGCAACCCCCCCAAACCCCTCCAGCTATGCCCAAACCCCCCCCAGGTATCCCCAAAACCCCCCCAAACCCTCCCAAACACCCCCCAGGTATCCCCAAACCCCCCCAAACCCCCGTCCCCAAATGCTGACCGTGGCTGGGGGGCGCCGTTCCGGGGGGGCCCCGGCGCTGGCTCAGGAACACCCCCGGGGCCATGGGGGTGGGGGCGCGGCCGGGCTGAGCCCCGGGCGGGGGTCCCGGCCCCCCCGGCCTGGCCGTGTACTCGTGGTCAGCCAGGCTGGGGGGGTACGGGGGCTCCGGGGGCGGCTCCGGGGGCGGCTCGGCCTCGGTTTCACCCCCCCCGAGCTCCGCCTCGGGCTCCGCCTCCCCCCCCTCGGGCTCGGCGGCTTCGGGGTCTTCGTCTTCCTCGTCTTCCTCTTCCTCCTCTTCTTCCTCCTCCTCTTCCTCCTCCGGGGAGGGGGGCGAGGGCGGGCGGCGCTTGGCAGGGCCCTTCCGGCGCTGCAGCTTTCGGTGCTCCTGGGGGGGGGGCAGAGGGGGGGTTTATGGGGGGTCAGGGGGGATTTGTGGGGGGTTTGAGGGGTCAGAGGGGATTTATGGGGGGGTCAGAGGGGATTTATGGGGGGCTTGAGGGGATTTGTGGGGGGTTTGAGGGGATTTGTGGGGGGTTTGAGGGGTCAGGGGGGATTTATGGGTGGGTTTGGGGGGTTTGAGGGGATTTATGGGGGGGTTGAGGGGATTTATGGGGGGTTTGAGGGGTCAGGGGGGCTGGGCCAGTTTGGCACCTCCAAATCCCCCCTGACAATCCCAATCACCCCCAAATCCCATTGACCTCCCCTCAAACACCCCCAGGACTCTCTAAATACCCCCCCCCAAAAACCCCAAATCACCCCTCCCAGTTCCTCCCAGTCCTCCCAGTTCCTCCCAGTGCTCCCAGTTCACCTGCTGGGCTAGTTTGGCACCCCCAAATCCCCCCTGACAATCCCAACCACCCCCAAATCCCATTGAACTCCCCTCAAACACCCCCAGGACTCCCTAAATACCCCCCCAAAAACCCCAAATGGGCCCTCCCAGTGCTCCCAGTTGCTCCCAGTTCCCCCCAGTTGCTCCCAGTGCTCCCAGTTCACCTGCTGGGCCAGTTTGGCAGCGGCTGCCGCCAGCCCGGTCTCCACCGAGGCCACGCGCGTCCCCTCCCGCACCGGGCGGCTCTGCCGGGGCAGCGACGGCGTCACCCGGGCTGGGGACACCCCAAAATCAGACACGGAAAACAGGGGGGACACCCCAAAATCAGACACGGAAAACAGGGGGGGACACCCCAAAATCAGACACGGAAAACAGGGGGGGACACCCCAAAATCAGGCATGGGACAGGGGGGACACCCCAAAATCAGACACGGAACGGGGGGGACACCCCAAAATCAGACATGGAAAACAGGGGGGGACACCCCAAAATCGGACACGGAAAACAGGGGGGACATGGAACAGGGGGGACACCCCAAAATCAGAGCACAGATTAAGAGGGACACCCCAAAATCAGGCAGGGAACAGGGGGGACACCCCTAAATCAGGCAGGGAACAGGGGACACCCCAAAATCAGACATGGGACAGGGGGGACACCCCAAAATCGGACATGGAACAAAGAGGGACACCCCAAAATCAGACAGGGAACAAGAGGGACACCCCAAAATCAGGCAGGGAACAGGGGGGACATGGAACGGGGGGGGACACCCCAAAATCAGACACGGAACAGGGGGGACATGGAACGGGGGGGGACACCCCAAAATCAGACACCAAAACAGGGGGGACACCCCAAAATCAGGCATGAACAAGGGGGACACCCCAAAATCAGGCAGGGAATAGGGGACACCCAAAAATCAGGCACGGAAAACAGGGGGGACACCCCAAAATCAGGCACTAAACAAAGGTGGGACACCCCAAAATCAGACACGGAACAAGAGGGACACCCCAAAATCAGACATGGAACAGGGGACACCTCGAAATCAGAGCACAGATTAAGAGGGACACCCCAAAATCAAGACACCAAAAGAGGGGACACCCCAAAATCAGGCACTAAACAAAGGTGGGACACCCCAAAATCAGAGCACAAAGGACGGGACACCCCAAAATCAGACATTGAGCAAACCTAACCCAGGCCCTGTCCCAGGGACCCCCCAAAATCCACAAATTTCCCCCCAAAACCCCCTCAAGTCCCCCCAAAATCTCCGAATTTCCCCCCAAGGACCCCCAAAATCTCCGAATTTCCCCCCAAGGACCCCCAAAATCTCCGAATTTGCCCCCAAACCTTTGGGGCTCCAGGGGGCGTCGTCCGTCACCTTCTTCTTTTTGGGGAGCGATTTTAGGGCAGGGTCGTCCTCGTCTGACTCCAGGGAGGGATAAACTGAGGGGGGGGAAGGAAAAAAGGGGTTCAGGGGGGTCTGGGGGCGGATTTGGGGTGATCTGGGGTCGTTTTTGGGGTGTTTATGGGGTGGTTTATGATGGTTTTGAGCGGTTTGGGGGGGATTTTTGGGGGATTTTTGTGTGGTTTTGGGCACTTTTGGGGTGTTTTGGGAATGTTTGGGGGGGTTTAAAGAATTTTTTAGGGGTATCCCAGGAGAGAAATCCAGGATTGATCCAATACAGACAGAGGGTGATTTTTGGGGTGGTTTTGGGGTGGTTTTGGGAGGTTATTGGGGGTCACACTCACTGTACTCAGCATCCTTGAAGCAGGGCGGTTTTGGGGTATTTTTGGGCTATTTTTGGGGTGGTTTTGGGGTATTTTTGGGGTATTTTGGGGTATTTTTGGGGTATTTTGGGGTTATTTTTGGGCTGGTTTTGGGGTCACTCACTGTACTCAGCATCCTTGAAGCAGGGCAGTTTTGGGCTATTTTTGGGGGTATTTTTAGGGTGTTTTTTGGGGTATTTTTGGGCTGTTTTTAGGATGTTTTTGGGCTAACACTCACTGTACTCAGCAACCTTGAAGCAGGGCGGTTTTGGGCTGGTTTTGGGCTATTTTTGGGGTATTTTTGGGGGTTTTTTGGGGGGTATTTTGGGGTATTTTTGGGCTATTTTTGGGCTGTTTTTGGGCTAACACTCACTGTACTCAGCATCCTTGAAGCAGGGCGGTTTTGGGGTGTTTTTGGGCTATTTTTGGGCTATTTTTTGGGGTATTTTTGGGGCTATTTTGGGCTGTTTTTGGGGTCACACTCACTGTACTCAGCATCCTTGAAGCAGGGCGGTTTTGGGCTATTTTTGGGCTATTTTTGGGCTATTTTTTGGGGTATTTTTGGGGCGGTTTTGGGCTATTTTTGGGCTATTTTTGGGGTATTTTTTGGGGTATTTTTGGGGTATTTTTGGGGTGGTTTTTGGGGGTATTTTGGGCTATTTTTGGGCTGTTTTTGGGCTAACACTCACTGTACTCAGCATCCTTGAAGCAGGCCCCCAGGCTGTCCTGCTCGTCCAGGCTCCCCTCGCCCTCGCTGTCGGTGCTCCGGGGGGCGGGGGGGGCTCTGCGGGCTCCCCCCGAGCCCCCAGGACCCCCCCTCTCGCTGCCCCCACCCCCTGCCCACCAGTTTGGGGGTCCCAGGGGGGTCCCCGCGGGCAGGTTGGCCATGCAGAGCATGCCCTGGATGGCCTCGCGCGTGCTGGGGGAGGCAGGGGCCTCGCTGTGGGGGGGAAAAATGGGGAGAAAAGGGGGAAAATTGGGGTTTGGGGAGGGGGTCGTGGAAGGTTTGGGATCCTCACGTTGAGGAGAGACGGCCCCAAAAGGAGATGGAGAGGGGCAAAGGCACAGAAATGGCCCCCAGAACTCGCCAGGGATGTAAATAACCCCAAAATCCAATCCAGGATCCCCAATAACCCCAAAATCCAACCTAGGATCCCCAATAACCCCAAAATCCAACCCAGGATCCCCAAAATTCAATCCAGGATCCCCAATAACCCCAAAACCCAACCCAGGATCCCCAATAACTCCAAAATCCAACCCAGGACCCCAATTAACCCTCAAAACCCAACCCAGGATCCCCAATAACCCCAAAATCCAACCCAGGATCCCCAAAATTCAATCCAGGATCCCCAATAACCCCAAAACCCAACCCAGGACCCCAAATCATCCCAAAATCCAACCCAGGATCCCCAATAATCCCAAAATCCAGCCCAGGATCCCCAATAACCCCAAAACCCAACCCGGGACCCCAAATAACCCCAAAATCCAACCCAGGACCCCCAAATCATCCCAAAATCCAACCCAGGATCCCCAAAATTCAATCCAGGATCCCCAATAACCCCAAAATCCAACCCAGGACCCCCAATAACCCCAAAACCCAACCCAGGACCCCAAATCATCCCAAAGCCCCAAAACCCGGGACCCCAAATAATCCCAAACCCCCAATCTCTGACCCCAAATAACTCCCAGGGAGCCCCTCAAACCCAACCCCAGCCCTCCCTAAACACTTGGGGACCCCCCCAAAATCCCCCCCTCAAATCCCTCCCCCGGCCCTGGGGACCCCCAAATCCCAACCCCAGCCCCCCAAAATCCTGCAGGGATCCCTCCCAGAGCCCTCAGAGCCAGGCCAGCCCCCCCCCCCCCTCCTCAGAGACCCCCCCAAACCTGAGCTGGGGGTACTCGGAGCCCCCCACTTGCCGGCTGGCCTTGAGCAGGTCCAGGATCCCAGCGCTGCCCCCCCGCGCCCCCCTCGTCCTCCTCGTCCGTGGTGTAATCCTCCTGGGGGGAAGGGGGTCAGAAACAGCCCAAAAACACCCCAAAAATATCCCAAAAACACCCCAGAAATACCCTAGTCTGTGGTGTAATCCTCCTGGGGGGCAGGGGGTCACAAACAGCCCAAAAACACCCAAAAATACCCCAAAAATACCCCCAAAACCAGCCCAGTCCATGGTGTAATCCTCCTGGGGGACAGGGGGTCACAAACAGCCCAAAATACCCCAAAATACCCCAAAAATACCCCAAAATACCCCAGTCTGTGGTGTAATCCTCCTGGGGGGCAGGGGGTCAGAAACAGCCCAAAATATCCCAAAATACCAAAAAAATACCCCAAAAATACCCCAAAATACCCCAAAAATACCCCCAAAACCACCCCAGTCCGTGGTGTAATCCTTCTGGGGGACAGGGGGTCACAAACAGCCCAAAAACAACCAAAAATACCCCAAAATACCCCAAAAATACCCAAAAATATGCCAAAAACACCCCAGTCCATGGTGTAATCCTCCTGGGGGGCAGGGGGTCAGAAACAGCCCAAAAACACCCAAAAATACCCCAAAAATACCCCAAAACACCCCAAAATACCCCAAAATCACCCCAGTCCGTGGTGTAATCCTCCTGGGGGTATGGGGTCAGAAACACCACAAATATCCCCAAAAATACCCCAAAAACCACCCCAAAATACCCCAAAAATCACCCCAAAATACCCCAAAAATACCCTAGTCTGTGGTGTAATCCTCCTGGGGGTATGGGGTCAGAAACACCACAAATATCCCCAAAAATACCCCAAAACCACCCCAAAAATGTCCCAAAGTATCCCAAAAATAATCAAAACCACCCCAAAAAATATAAAAAAAAAAATCCCAAAATACCCCCAAAACCACTCCAAAAAATGTCCCAAAGTATCCAAATATAACCAAAAATACCCCCAAAAATATCCCAAAATTTTAAAAATACCCCCAAAATCCACCCCAGTCCGTGGTTTAATCCTCCTGGGGGACAGAGGGTCACAAACACCCCCTCAATCCCCATTTTTGGGGTGCACCCCAATCCCCGTTTTTGGGGTGTCCCCCCCAAAACTCCCATGAACCCTCCCCAAAACCTCAATGAATCCCCCCTGGGACACCCCCAGTTCCTTTAGGGACCCCCAAAAATGCCCCGGGACACCCCCCAGTTCCTTTAGGGACCCCCCAAAATGCCCCAGGACACCCCCAGTTCCTTTAGGGACCCCCAAAATTCCCCAGGACACCCCCAGTTCCTTTAGGGACCCCCAAAATTCCCCAGGACACCCCCAGTTCCTTTAGGGACCCCCAAAACCCCCCCCAAAATGCCCCGGGACACCCCCAGTTTCCCTTAGGGACCCCCAAAATGCCCCAGGACACCCCCAGTTCCTTTAGGGACCCCCCAAAATTCCCCAGGACACCCCCAGTTCCTTTAGGGACCCCCAAAACCCCCCCAAAATGCCCCGGGACACCCCCAGTTCCCTTAGGGACCCCCAAAATGCCCGGGACACCCCCAGTTCCCTTAGGGACCCCCAAAATTCCCCCGGACACCCCCCAGTTCCTTTAGGGACCCCCCAAAATGCCCCGGGACACCCCCAGTTCCTTTAGGGACCCCCAAAATGCCCCGGGACACCCCCCAGTTCCCTTAGGGACCCCCAAAATGCCCCGGGACACCCCCAGTTCCTTTAGGGACCCCCAAAATGCCCCAGGACACCCCCAGTTCCCTTAGGGACCCCCAAAATGTCCCAGGACACCCCCAGTTCCCTTAGGGACCCCCAAAATTCCCCGGGACACCCCCAGTTCCCTTAGGGACCCCCAAAATTCCCCGGGACACCCCCCAGACCCACCTCGATGTCGAAGTCGACCTCGCCCCGGCTCCCGCACCCCGGTTGGGGTCAGAGCAGGGCTTGGCCCCGGGGCAGCTTCCGGGGGAGCCCTGGGGACACCCCAAAAACGGGATTGGGGTCACCCCAAAATGGGATTGGGGGACACCCCAAAAACGGGATTGGGGTCACCCCAAAATGGGATTGGGGACAGCCCAAAAATGGGATTGGGGTCAGCCCCAAAATGGGATTGGGGACACCCCAAAAATGGGATTGGGGGTCACACCCAAAAATGGGATTGGGGACAGCCCAAAAATGGGATTGGGGACAGCCCAAAATGGGATTGGGGTCACCTCAGAAATGGGATTGGGGTCACCCCAAAATGGGATTGGGGACAGCCCAAAATGGGATTGGGGTCACCACAAAAATGGGGATTGGGGTCACCCCCAAAAATGGGGATTGGGGCGACCCCAAAATGGGATTGGGGACAGCCCAAAAATGGGATGGGGACAGCCCAAAATGGGGGATTGGGGTCAGCCCAAAAATGGGATTGGGGTCAGCCCAAAAATGGGATTGGGGACAGGCAAAAATGGGATTGAGGATAGGCCAAAAATGGGATTGGGGTCAGCCCAAAAATGGGATTGGGGGTCATCCCAAAATGGGATTGGGGGACACCACAAAAATGGGATTGAGGTAACCACAAAAATTCGATTGGGGTCACCCAAAAAATGGGATTGGGGTCACCCCAAAAATGGGATTGGGGACAGCCCAAAAATGGGATTGGGGACACCCCCAAAATGGGATTGGGGAAGCCCCAAAATGGGATTGGGGTCAGCCCAAAAATGGGATTGGGGTCACACCAAAATGGGATTGGGGACAGCCCAAAAATGGGATTGGGGACAGCCCAAAAATGGGATTGGGGTCACACCAAAAATGGGATTGGGGTCAGCCCAAAATGGGATTGGGGCGGCCCCCAAAAATGGGATTGGGGTCACACCAAAAATGGGATTGGGGACAGGCAAAAATGGGATTGGGGACACCCCAAAAATGGGATTGGGGCGACCCCAAAAATGGGATTGGGGGTCACCTCAGAAATGGGATTGGGGAAGCCCCAAAATGGGATTGGGGTCACCCCAAAATGGGATTGGGGACAGCCCAAAAACGGGATTGGGGTCACCCCAAAATGGGACTGGGGACAGCCCAAAATGGGATTGGGGACAGCCCAAAAACGGGATTGAGGATAGGCAAAAACAGGATTGGGGCGACCCCAAAAACGGGATTGGGGGACAGCCCCAAAAATGGGATTGGGGTCACCCCAAAAACAGGATTGGGTCACCCCAAAAATGGGATTGGGGGATTGGGGATTGGGGTCACCCCAAAAACGGGATTGGGGAAGGGTTGGGGATGTTTAGGTCCCAGTTTTGGGGGGTTTTGAGGGATGTTTTAGGGGTTTGAGGGTTTTGGGGGCTGTTTTAGGGGTGTTTTGGGGTTGTTTTGGGGGTCACGTTTGGGGGTGTTTTTGGGGATGTTTGGGGCTGGTTTTGGGGATGTTTGGGGCCGGTTTTGGGGGTGTTTTTGGGGATGTTTTAGGGGATGTTTTTGGGGATGTTTTTGGGGTGTTTCGGGGTTACCCACGGGCAGGCAGTGTGGTGTTTTTGGGGATGTTTGGTGTCAGGTTTGGGGATGTTTTAGGGGATGTTTGGGGCTGGTTTTGGGGGATGTTTTTGGAGACGTTTGGGGTCAGGCTTGGATATATTTTTGGGGATGTTTCCAGGGTGTTTTTGGGGCTGTTTCTGGGGCGTTTCGGGGGTACCCCACGGGGCAGGCAGTGTGGTGTTCTTGGGGATGTTTGGGGCTGTTTTTGGGATGTTTTTGGGGCTGTTTTTGGGGTGTTTTGGGGGATGTTTGGGGCTGTTTTTGGGGATGTTTGGGGCTGTTTTTGGGGCTGTTTTTGGGGATGTTTGGGGTGTTTTTGGGGCCGTTTCTGGGGTGTTTCTGGGGTGTTTCGGGGGTACCCACGGGGCAGGCAGTGAGGTGTTTTTGGGGATGTTTTGGGGATGTTTTTGGGGCCGTTTTTGGGGCCGTTTCTGGGGCGTTTCGGGGGTACCCACGGGGCAGGCAGTGTGGTGTTTTTGGGGATGTTTGGGGCCGTTTTTAGGGATGTTTTTGGGGTGTTTTTGGGGCTGTTTCTGGGGTGTTTCGGGGGTACCCACGGGGCAGGCAGTGTGGTGTTTTTGGGGATGTTTGGGGCCGTTTTTAGGGATGTTTTTGGGGATGTTTTGGGGCCGTTTCCGGGGCGTTTCGGGGGTACCCACGGGGCAGGCGGCGCGGGCCCCGCCGCGGGGGGGTCTCGTCGATCTGCAGCTCCTCCTCCGAGTCCAGGTCCAGGGGGGAGCTGGGGGGGGGAGCAGGGGGGGGGATGGGGGCGGCCGGGACCCCCAGAGCCCCCCAGGGCGGCTGCAGCGGGGCCTGAGGGGGAGGGGCGTCAGGGGGACCCCCCCGAACCCCAAAACCCATCCCTGAGCCCCCCCCCCCCCCCCCCCCCCCCCCCCCAAAATCCATCCTGCATCCTCCTGACCCCAAAAAACCCAACCTGGACCACCCAAACTCCAAAATCCATCTCTGACCCCCACAAAACCACCCTAGAACCCCCCCATACCCCCCTGGAACCCCCCCCCAGTGCCCCCCAAATCCCCCAAACAGTAGCGCCCCCC